>NC_033629.1:11297258-11337959 GCF_001540865.1 Ananas comosus | reverse complement strand
TTCGTGGGAAGGGCTCTTTGCGTGTCCTGAACCAGTAGGGCTGCTGCGGTTTTTGGCCGCGCCTATTGAGAAGGTAAACGATCGATTTTCTCCATTCATCGACGTTCGGAGGTAGACGTTGGTATGTGGCTGCCTTTTGGAGCCTGATTGCTTCGTAGCTTCGCCTTTAGATATGAGATTTCAGCAATTAGAGAATTGGATTATTTAGGCTGCTGAATAACCTTCGCTGGGTGACTGCCGAATTAAGCCTACTCTTGAAGGCTTAATCTGCCCGGAATATTTGCGCACTTTATGGAAGGCCCTCATATTGGAACGAAATGCCAAATTGTTACCGCCGGAGATGGATACAATTTAGAATTATTTCTTCGCCAGCAAGCCGCTCTTCAAGCTTCGTGTGGAGCCTGGAAATTTGTACCCTTAGAAGCTGGTTTGGAAGAGTATTCTGAACCTGAGGTTAAGCAGGAATTTTCAGTTAGAAGCTGAATTTGCAAGATTCCGACCTATATGTTGCTATATATGCTTGCATATTGCATGCGCGTCTCGATGTTGTCGCACGCCGAGAGAGTGCCGAACGAGCTTCTGGATCGTCGTGAGGGGCTGACTTGCTTGGAGAGCTCTTTTGTGAGGCCGTCTCTTTGGGAGTGATTCACACTAGTTTCCCAAAACGGGGATTTAAAGAGTGTTACTTTGCTATTAAGGGAATTGGTAGCTTCGAAAGTCGGCCGACATTTTCGGCCGTGAGTTTAATCCGGATCAGTTGAGCGTTCGTTTTTCGAGCAGCACTTGAGCGCTTCGCTTGAGCCGTGTTGCGAGGCTTCTTGTGATTAATCGGGAGCCGCTAGCTACTAGGGTGGGGGGTCGCGAACCTAACCAGAGCAAGCTGAAGCTGGCCTCTCCGATGTGTATATGGTCACGTTATAGAAGTGTGATACAGTTTTGCTATCGTTTTGCTGAGTTGGATACAGCAATTGAGACGAGGGTCACGTGATGATTGATAGTGGTGATATGCCCGTAGGTACAGTATGATTGAATAGAACCTCTATGAAGTAGATTGGAGTACTCATGCCATCAAGCTTTGCTTTATGCCTGGATGTTTATGCTTGGACGGCTATTTTTAGTTTCAAGAGATAGACTAGGCATGGACATGACTCAGATTGGATGCTTTAGGGGTAGGAGTTGGAGAACAAGGATGATTCTCGCTGCACTTTGTACGAGACCATGACGATTTTCTGACCGTAACATATGGGACTGATGACATGCCTCATGACCTATGGTTGATAGTGCCCCGGCGATACCTAAGTGGAAAGGATTAGATTAATGCTATTTTTGATTTTAGCCATTTACCCTTAGCATGTTTGACAATTAGGGTGCGATACTAGCTTTTTTTACTATTGTGTGCTATTGAGTATTCCGATCAGAGGCATCGGAGGGTTTCTGAACTTATGTATGCTGAAAATATGAAAATTGAGACATGTGGGATAATGGACTTTGCTTGCCCTTGGCCCATCGCTGCTCATTACGCACACGCTTGTGAGGGTAGGCTCCTACAAGGCCGGCACGCTCCGGAGGTTGGCCCTACGCGGACAGTTTGCCTCGCCCGTGCGGGATTGGGGCGATGCCGAAGTGGATTGCCGCTGGGGGAAGTGTAACTACCACGGGCCATTAGGCGCGGCGCAAGCTTGGGCTACCTTGATGTAGATCCCTAGCTGAATGAAAGGAAAGTTGCCTAAAGGAAAATTGGACAGTAACTAATATTACCAGCTTACAGTGTACAGTAGCATTACTACACACTTATGCTACGTTTATGCTTCGATAGTAGTAGCCCATGCTTCTATCATTCAGTTAATTCATTATCTGTTGATGCCTATGATTTTTACTGTTGCTTACCATGTTGCGATTATTTGTTAACATTGGCTTATGGAATTGTTAGCATTGAAAATAGTATCATGCAATTCTGCTCATTTATTTCCATTCTACATTCTCGGAGGGCCTAGTGGTGTAAGTTCGCCGGAGGCTGGCGGCTTACCCACTGGGAAATGTTAATAGTTTCTCACCCCTTTGGTGGTTGTTTTTACAGAAGCCTGTTACAGGAGAGGCTAGGGATCGTGCGCAAGAGTCGCGCCGTAGGCTAGGGATACTAGGAGGCGGCTGCCTAGTCGATCACCTTGCTACTTCGGGCTGGGGGGCTACGGCCGAGGGTGATGTCCATATATATATAGAGAGACCACCATTGTATCTATTCTTTTTGTACACCCGTGATGTATATTTACTTTCGGGGTGAGATGATAGTAGTGTTACTTCTCTTTTTGCTGTGATCATGGTTTGTATACACTTTGGATTTTGACTCGGATTGGATACTCGTTGTATATCGACTTGTACTTTGCTCTGATATCAGGATAGGACTCTCTTGTTTTACTTCCTATCGACTTACTTCTCGTAGACGCCTTATATACTGCAGGTGTATGGCGGGTCTGTGCACGTGCCGGATATGCTTCCGCTGGTACCCGGGCGTGACAGTACTCATAAATTATTTTCGATGATAGAGCTTCCGACTCGACGATCTATACCGTTAAACATTATCTAGAGTATTTAAAACTTTTAGAAATCAAATTTTATAATTTTTCGATATCATTTATCTTACAATCAAAAGCTCACAAAATTGATAATTTTTAACGGCTGGTATGAGATATTTGGTAGTTTAACGGTGAAAAAGAATCGGAATAGGTTGAATTTTTGATAGAAAATTCTATTCCCTACCTAAATAAAGATTAATAACTCCGATCTTAAATTGAAGGATCCGATCATCCATTTTTAGGATGTTGATTTTAACCGTTCATTTTATACCCGCTTGATGGACTTTATAATGATTTTGAAAAATTACGAAATTTATTTTCTAAAAGTTTCAAATACTCTAGATCATGTTTAACGGTGTGGATCGTCGATTCGAAAAGCCCAACATCGAAAATAACTTATGAGTACGAAGGACTCTATACTCATAAGAATATAGTAGTCCTACTCATATATATATATATATATATATATATAAAAGTGGTAACACCTCTGATCTAGAATTTGGATTAATTTGCAAGCAAATATATTCCTAATTGTTGGGAAGCGTGGTTTTCTCTTATACCAATTGTACTAATTCTATATTTTTGAGATATTAATCATGATGATTAATTTGAAATAATGATTAATACCTATAATCGAATTCTCCGATCATGGACCATAATAATTAATGTCTATTAGCTAATGATAAATGGAGAGAAATTTAATGCAAATGTGACATTGAGCATTCAACTATGCCATGAAATTTTAGTACTTATTATATATGTTGTTATACTAAAGAAAAATGAAATATATTTCCTAATTAAATTAAACTACTTTTAGCTAAGCAAGAGAACAATAATTTCACTCTAATAAAAATTATCCTATTTGTTGTTAATTAAGTTATTTATTTTTCTAAATTGAAAGTTTTTCAAATAGAGTATGATTTAGGGGAAGCTATTACCTGGAGTTGGTGTTGGAGGAGTTGTTGCTGGAGTTGGAGCTGTTAAATATAATCATTGGAAAAAAAAAAAAAAAAGAGGGTTATATGGAATAATTAAGAAAAAAAATCTAAAAAAGTTAATTGCATAAGCTTTCTATAAACATATCGAATAGCAGATATATCACGTTCATTTTTTTTTTTTTATTCCTACAAAAGTCCAACGATATTCATATTTGTCTTTCTAATTTGTTACAGTTAGAGCACGATTTATTTTTAACCGTTGATAAGTAAAATGATATTTTTATCTTTACAAATATATTCCTCCAAAAGCCCAATTGTTAGAATTATACAGAAATATTCTTCCAAAAAAATATTTTATCAAATAATATAAAAGAGGCAAAAATATCAATTTAAAGTAATCACTAACTAGGGTTAAGTATTTAATTCATGGTTAACTATATTTGTCTAACGAATCCTAAGAATAAAAGTATATTTAAAAACATTAGGATTTTTGAAGGATTAAAAATAAAAAAGTTGACTTTTTCGAAATATATCTGTTGTTCAATAAGTTTAATTAACCCAAAAAAAATCCAAGTGAAAACTATGGTACACATTTATGATAGAGTCAGTAGTTAAATTGTAGTAGACCAAACTAAACTTAGTTATGGACAAAAATTTGGTGGACATAATCTCCGAACATAGTATTTTGGGGATTTCTCCGGATTGGCACCATGTGGCAAGCCGGGCTCATCTCAACCGCCCAACAAAAATAAAATGTTTAAATATTTTAATCCAGTAAAAATAATATTATTTTTGGATGGTTGAGATGGATAGGGATTGCCACATAGCGCCGATCCGGATAATCCCCAAACTATTATGTTTGGGGACTATATCCACCAAATTTTTGTCCCTTAGTTATGGTTTTGGATAGTGTAATAAATATCTTATGTCTAAGGCTAGATCTGGATCAGAGTACATATATGGATATAAGTAATTAGATCCAATTTTAAATCAAGTTTCAAAGAAAAGTTGATAGAAATTCAATAATTAAAATCAAACTTTGGTCTTATAATGACAATTCTCATTATAAGACACTAGATTCCTACCACTATTAATTTCTTTATATTTAATTTACGCCCACCATATAAGCTCATGAAAAAATCTCGATTCCACATATTAAAAAAGTATTAAATATAAAATATAAAAATATTTTGCTCTATCAATTTAATCTTTTAAAGAATAAGTGATGGTTCTTAGCTGCATGCATGAACAAATCAAAAGTTACCTGACGAGCAGAGACTGGGCGACACGCCAGTGATGTTGCAGTGCCGGATGAGGGCGAGGCCGGTGGTGACGTCGAGCCCCAAGGCCTTGAGTATGGCAGGGTTCTTGAAGACGGCGCAGGCGCACGGGAGTTCGTTCGTGAACGCGTTCTTCAGCGGGTTGCAGCAGCTGGCCGGCGGGTTTGTCGAGTTCAGGTAGATTGCGCACGGCACCAGTTCCTGCACGCACGGCAGGTTTGTCTGCCCCAGAACTGGTTTGATTCCTGATAATATCACGGCCGCCACCACCACCGCCACCGCTGCTGCTGCTGACGCTGCAAACTTTTTTGAACAATTTGTATAACCCATCTCTGTTTGTTTCTTTTGTCTTTTTTTTCGCTTTCTCTCTTTTATCTCTAATTAAGGGACAAAAAAAAGATAAAGAGATAAGGGGGAGAGAGAGAGAGGTTTTTTTTTTGGCTATGTTAAAATAAGACTTTTGATTTGATTCATTAATTTGGATGTATGGACACGAGCATTGAGTTGGGAACGTGACAGGTGGTTAGGCGCATAATTTTATAATAAAGGTTAAAAATGTACTGATACCAACCTCAACTGTGTGTTTTGTGGTTTTTTTTTAAGGATATGAGCAATGCTACCGATTAATAAACTGTATATTTTGCATCTATTTTATTCCAAAATCATTAATACTTTATTTATCACATCAATTTATTATATTTTGGTTAAATTACAGAAAACCCTCTTGTAATAACCCGCTTTTTCATTTTCCTTCTCTGATATTTAAAAACCTACACTTTGCCCTCCTGTAAAATGAAATATGTTCACAGGAAGGTTACGGTATGTAAAATGACCATTTTGCCCCTCGCCATTGTCGTCTTCTTCCCCATCTTCCTCAGCCGCCCCTTCGTTCGACCGCGATTCCCACCTCAATCGGCCGCGATTTCTCTCTATTTCCTTCTCCATCTGCTCCCCTTCTCCTCCTGCACCCTCGCCGCTCTCGATTTCGGCCACAGTAGGAGAAAACCGAGGTGGGCGACAGTAGGAGAAGGGTAAAGAAGGCGGAGGCGAGGCGAACGGGATGTGAGTGAGGGCGAGGCAGTGGAGGACGGCGAGGCGGCTAGGCGGCGAGGCAGCGGCAAGGTGGCGAGCCGGAGGGAGTCGAAGCAACAGGGAGATGGCAGAGGGATATTTTTGGCATAAAAATATATTTTTTAACGGAACCCTAACGGTAGAGGGTGAAGTGCACATTTTTTATTTTACAGGAGGACAAAGTGTAGGTTTTTAAATGTCAGGGAGGGAAAGTCCTTATTCATTTTCAAAAATTCCTTCAAATATTCTGACAATAAATAAAAGTCTTCTTTTGATCGAATATAGTCATATAATTTAGATTTCGTTTGGGATTGCGAGGAGATTACGTTACATGCGGTGGGAAAGTACGTGCATATATATAAAATTAGGCTGGAATACTATTAATAGTAAAACGCTCTTTTTGCTATCAAGTTTTTAACCCTTGGATGAAAAATTGTAGGATCATGATGTATCAAGTTTTCTGCCATTAGATTAATTCTTTTGATTATTTTTATCCGTTAGATTATACTATTCAACTAACCATCCATTCAACCCTAGAGGGTCCACATCATCTTAACAGCACATTTCTCAATCAAAGGACTAAAAAATCAATAGCACCAATAGCTTGGTGCTATTGATAGTATTCTAGCCTAGTTTTATATATATATATATATATATATATATATATATATATATATATATAAAATTTAAATTTCCAATTAAATACCAAGCTTTTATCAAGTTGACTTTTTGGGTTGGGGTGGCTCTTTCAAATTTTTAATGCCAATGGGGCCAATTAATTGACTTAATAATAAATAACCAAATTATCATTTGATTTGAACTCGAGCCAATCGATTTGGTTTCAATTAGCATCTTGAGCACGTCAAATTTAAATATGATCTCGACTACCACATTTGAGTCTCGATCAGAGAAATTTATTGTAGAAACTGATAACATAGACAACAACGATCACTTTTTGAGAATCAAGTCACAAGTTTAGAGTTGCTATTCCCATTCATTCGCGTTATATTGATTGGATCCGGACCTAAATGCGAATGTGGGTCGAAAGTTGAACCGAGTTAAATTTCGGGTTTGGGTTTGGATTTAAAGTTTCTAGGCCCCACCTGACACCCACCTGAATGCACCTAGAATTTCCTAATGTTTGAATATTTTTAATTGTAGTAATTTACAAAATGAATACTCAAGCTACTGCTCTTTAATTTGAATAGTTTTAATTCAATAGAAATTTTTTATTTTGTTGTGAATTAGGCTATATTCCAAATTCAATTTTGACCACTTCTATTTTTACTGAAAAATAATCATACTCAGACCCAATTCCTATATATATATATATATATATATAGAGCTAGGCTGGTATACTATCGGTANCTTTCTCCTTTTTTAAATTTTGAGTGCGAAAATATTCATCATATCTATAAACCTTTCTCCTTTTTTAAATTTTGAGTGCGAAAATATTCATCATATCTATATATATATATCTTAATCCGACCTTATGATAATTATCATTTTGCGAGAAAAACGATAGTTTAAAAATTGGGAACCTACTTTTTAACATCTCAGTCCTACTATAATCAGCTAATCTCGACTCACCAGGGGGATCCCAACTCACCAGGGGTGACCCAATATCATAAATTAGGTTACCAATCTTTATTACTTTTCCCAACTAGGTTTCCGATTTTTTAACCATCGTTGTTACCCTAAAATGATGATTATCATCGGGTCAAGTTGATATATATATATATATATATATATCTCTCTCTCTCTCTCTCTCTCTCTCTCTCTCTCTCAATCCGACCATATGATAGTCATCGTGTCTCCGGAGGCACGATGGTTTAACAAAAGTTACTACACCGAAGATTTAGCTGCTAGCCGAGGCGATCTGAACTAGATGTGATAATTTTCATAAACTTTTGATTTAAAGTATTAAAAAGCCATAATAAATGGATAGTTTGCTCATCAGATTTTTACTTGCCGACTTTTATTTTTAGAGTATTTTTTATCACTATTTCTTAAGTTTAAAGTTTAGCCTTCATAACCAGAACGATAACTACAATTCATCTTAAAAGACAATTTAAAAGTAGATTAAATCTATGAAGATATGGCAACTTGAATTTTTGCGTAGTATAGATAGTAATTTTAACAATTAAAACCTTGGAAAACTAGTGATCGGTTTACTACAACTTTTTAATACTTTAAATCAAAGGTTTATGAAAATTATCACAT
The DNA here is from genome assembly GCF_001540865.1 of Ananas comosus. Classification (NCBI taxonomy): domain Eukaryota; kingdom Viridiplantae; phylum Streptophyta; class Magnoliopsida; order Poales; family Bromeliaceae; genus Ananas; species Ananas comosus. Next base: position 11,329,874 of record NC_033629.1, on the reverse strand, counting down.
CTAGTTCAGATTGCCTCGGCTAGCAGCTAAACTTTCAACGTAGTAGCTTTTGTTGAACCATCGTGCCTCCGGAGGCGCGATGGCTATCATATGGTCGGATCGAGATATATATATATATACTCACTCCGATGATACGAAGACCTTCATACTTCGGAAGGCACGAAGGTCCGGCAAAAAGAACAACGTTGAAAGCTTAGCAGCTAGCCGAGACAATTTGAACTAGATCTCATAAACTTCATAGATCTTTTATTTAATACCCTAAAAAACTATAATAAACGGATAACTTGCTTCCCCAAGTTTTAGTTGCCGACTTTTATTTTTAGAATGTTTTGCACTATTATACTGTAATTTTAAAATCTAGTTTCTATAACTAGAATAAAATATATCATATTTCTTAAAAGATAGTTTTAAAGTGTACTAAACCTATAAAGATGTGGCAATTTGAACGTTTGCCGAGTGACGCCGGTAATTTTAATAACTAAAACTCGGGGAAGCTAGTGATCCGTTTACTATAGCTTTTTAGTATTTTAAGTAAAAGATCCATGAAGTTTATGAGATCTAGTTCAATTGCCTCGGCTAGCTGCTAAGCTTTCAGCGTTGTACTTTTTGCTGGACCTTCGTGCCTCGGAAGGCACGAAGGTTTTCGTATCATCGGAGTGATATATATATATATATATATATATATCTCTCTCTCTCTCTCTCTCTCTCTCTCTCTCCAAAAATACCTCTATCCTTTTTACTAATATTTTAATGTCCAGTAATTTTCAACCAATCATTTCAAATAATTTACTAAGTAATAATTTATTCTTAAATAAATATATTAATTTTTTGCCATTAGATCTTATCTAACGATTGAAAATAAAAGTATCTGTCATTTTTTGTGACCATGATACCCTCGCATTTATATCATATCTTCTATTTACGCGTTTCTCAAATATTTTCCTTCTCATACGTAATACCTGTATCCGCCAATTTTTCTCAATATAATATCTGTGAATTTCTCAAATATCTCATTAATTCACAGAATATCTACATGTTTCTCAAATATCTTATCAAAATTTTAATCTTTTCTCATTCTTAAAAATTCTCTCAACCTATCATAATTTTGAATTATACGTATCCTCGCATTTGAATTTAAATATTAAAATGGATCAAAATTAAACTTTAAATTTTAAATTAAACATAAATTTTATTATGAAAATGTCTTTATTTTTTTAATTAATTTTTTCATGTCCAGAAATTTTGAACCATTCATCTCAAATAATCCATTAAATTTTGAATTTCTCAGAAACATATAATATCTGAATTTGAATTTAAATCTGAAAGTGGATCAAAATTACAATTTGAGTTTTGAATTAAACATAAAATTCTTTCTGAAAAATGTTTCTATCTTTTTTTACTAAAATTTTTAAAAAATTTTAAAATTTTAAAATTTAAATCTTAAAGTGGATCGAATTAAATTTTAATTTTTAAAATTAAATATTATTAACATTTTAATATTTTTAATTTAAAATATGTATATTCAAAATTTCAATTTATTAGAAATCGAAAAATATAGTAAAATATTTAATATTTCTGCCGTGTATACTCGCCCGCCATCTACGCATAATATAGATAAAATCTTAATATCCTCACATATAAAATTTTCCTCACTTTCCCAATTTTATCTCATCATAATAGTTATCCATACATGAAGTATATCTTTTTTTAATACTTTCTCATCTCCATCTATATGTTTCATAAATATAAATCATATCCTTTTTCATTTTTACTCTACGTTTTCTCAAATATATTATTTTAGTAATATTTTATTTGTTCCTTATCATCGTCCACGATCACTATCGCTACAGTTGGAAAGGTATTTTGGCTCCATCTAATTCATTTTAATGTGTCGTAATATAATTTTCTACTTAATTAGTCTTTTGTATACTTTGTTTTACTTTTTAAGGTTTTTAAATGCTAATAGATTTGCATTTTCATGATATTTTTATCTCTCATATTAATTGAGAATAAATTATTATTTGAAAAATTATTTGAAACAAATGGTTGCAAATTACTGGACATGAAAATATTAGTAGAAAAGATAGAGGTATTTTTGGAAAGAAGAAAAAATTTAAAACTCACGCTTTTATAAGTAGTATAGATATATATATATATATATATATATATATATACTATTTATAAGTGCACAGTGCAATGCACGTAATATTTAATTAAATTAAATTTATATTTATATTTAAATTAAATAATTATTGATGGTAATAAATTCTATTTATCAGTTAATTTTTTTCTAAAATTATTTTTTTAATATGCATCAAATTTTAAAAATTTAAAGCAATTCTAAATTTTAAATTAATAAATTCATATTAAATTTATGAATAAAACTCAAAATTTGAAATTAATTTTGAATCCATTATTGAATAAAATAATTATTAAAGACATTAATTTATTTATAATCCCATCTAATTTTCAAATTTGATATATTTCAAGTTAATTAATTATTTTTAATTTGAAATACTGTTTACACACCCAAATATTGAAATTTTAATAATTCAAATTTGAATTAAATATTAATTCACAATTTGAAATATATGAACCAAATTTAAAATTTAAAAGTTGATTAATAATTTATTAAATTATTTTTTTTTTTCAAATCTAATTTTTTTAGTTAGCTAATTGAGAATAGTAGATACAAAATTTTCAATGTTTGTTGCATTAGAGATTTTCGTTTGTTTTTGATAAAGTATGGAATATTATTTTATGGGACCTGCAAATATCTTTCGTTGACAAAAATTTGATAAGTATAAATTTCTTTCTATTCTCGCAAAGAGAATGCAATATTTTTTCCGACTAAAAAGGGTATATCATGTCAACAATTATTTTAATAATTATCTCAAATCAATATCAATTTGTGAATCATATTTACTACAAATTTAAAATTTTAATTGTAAATTTATATGTTATATTTTTGAAAAAATATTCTCATATATTTAAAATTAGTAGTAAAATTGAGATAATTTTTATATATTCACTTTTAAAAAAATATGATTAAATATTTATAATGCGGAAGGTATTATGTGATTGGATATTTAATAGGTGGCGATAATTACGTGTGAGAATAAAAAATATTTAAGAAATGCGAATATATTTTGTGATAAAATATGATATTATGTTAGGGCGCGTTATTAGGAGATATTGACACACATATAAAAAAGTAAATTTGATACGTACTATCTAAAGGGTAATTTAGGTAAAAAGTGACAGATACTTAATTCGTCAGTCATTGGATTAGATCAAATGACTAAGATTAATATAATTTTATGATAATTTAAAAATAAAATAAAAATTGTACGGCGTTGATTTATTTATTGAAGTTGAATGAATGATATATTAGTATGTAATTGGAATTATATTAATAGGGATCGGCATTTTGGGAAAGAGAAAAAAAATTCAAAACTCATATATATATATAATATATATATATATATATATATATAATATATATTATAATATTATATATATATATATATATATATCTAGATATATATATAATATATTTATAACAAATTGATTTGAAAAAGATTGTAAAAATATTAATACAATTTTAGAAGAATTTTGAATCCTATCGCTCATATTTTGAAAGGTTTTTGCATGTTTTATACACTAAATATACTTTATATTTGATAAACGTATACGTAAAAATAAAAAAATACCAAAAAAATATGCTAAAATAGTGTAAATGCACATAAAAAAAAAAATTTCAGGTGAGATCAAAATTCCTTTCTAACTATGACGAAGGTGGCAAAAGTGACAATGTGCTGATGTCGACGATAACAATATGCTACGATATACTGGTGCTAGCGATAGGGACATATGAGAAAGAATATTACTAAAAATAATATTTGAGAAAAATATAGATGAAATAAAAAAGATATTACTAAAAAAATATGTCTCCAAAAAATTATATTCTGTGTGTGAATAAATATTATATGATGAGATAAAGATATATTATATGATGAGATAAATGTGGGATAGTGTAGATATTATATGCAAAGATATGTAGATATTATATGTGAGTGCATTAAGATATGTTCTATATTTGAGAAATGCATAAGATATTTTGGCGGATATTACTTTTGAATACTTTACTAAAAAAATTTTAAAATATAAAATTACATTTAATTAACAATTTAATTAGTTTTGCTTAGGTGGGTATTAAATCTTTTTAGTAATATTTTACGTGATTGGCGCAAGTATTATGTGTGAGAAAGAAAATATTTGAAAAACACGTAAATAGGAGATAACGGATATTTTAATTTATGACGCATTTGAGAAAAAATATATATATATATATATATATATATATATATATATGATGAATATTTTCGTACTCAAAATTTAAAAAAGAAGAAAGGTTTTTATGGAGGTAGAAAAGATGATTATAAAAGTACAGGTCATTAAACGTTGATAAACAAAATTTATTAAAAAGTTTATTATTAAATAAGAGTTTATATCTAGAATTTAAAAATGGTAACCTAGAGTAGGTTGCTAATTTTTATTTTCATAGACAGTGAAAAGAACTGTTTTTATGGGAGTTATAGGCGATAGAGGATAGATGCGCGAAATATTTATAGATGCGTAAAAGAGTTTACATTAAAGGTAGTATTGAATTTTATAGATAATATAGTATAGATGCCCCAAGGAATTTATAAAATAAAAAGTGTGTTNAAATAGTATATATATATATATATATATATATATATATATATATATATATATATATATATAATTGAGCTCTTATGCTTTTAAAAGTATCAAGTCATTGGTGCTTGTAAGTTTTCGGCCCTTGGATTAAGGAATGTGCGGTTAGGATGATGTGGCCCCCTAGGGTTGAGTGGGAGGTTGGTTGAATAGTATAATCTAACGGATAAAAATGATCAAAGGGAGAGATCTAACGGTAAAAAATTTACAAGCATCAAGTGCTTTGTATTTTTATAAGCATCATAGCCGGACTCTATATATATATATATATATTTTTTTTTACATAATATATAGAGAGACCTTAACTTAAGATGGCCTTATCGACACAACCAAGTTACAATTAGATCCAGCTAGCAATGTGCTCAACATGAATTAATTAAGAGTTTACACTAATCGCTTTATTATAATTTGATTTAATTAATTAATTCTTTATAATATGCTTTAATTGGAATGAATGTCAGGTTGATAAATAGTGTTATGGTGTTCTTAATTATTTCCACACGCCACTGGGTCTGCAAATGCAAAAATTTTGAGGTGCTTTTGTTTCTAAGTGCTAAATTAATTAAAGTCGCTTCTAATTCTCCCTCCATTTCAAGATATATATTTCGAGTTGATTTCAATATTGTTGTCACTTCAATTACTTCTCTTGATATCTATCGTTTACATGTAGAGGGTGTCAAGACAAATACCTAATTGTTTTCTGCTAGATCAATCTTTTCGGTAATTTCAAGCATCGAATTATGCTACTATACTATCGATTGCACTAAATGCTTGATGTTATTGAGTTTTCGGCCGTTAGATGGAAGGATGTGCGGCTAGGATGATAATAGTCCCCTAGGATTGAGTGGGTAGTTGATTGAATAGTATAATCTAATATGTAGAAATGATTAAATGATAGATCTAATAACAGAAAATTCGATATAGTATCAAGAACTTAGTACTATCGATAGTATAGTAGCCGGACTCTTCAAGCATCTATTATGTTTAGCATTGAATTGAGTGAAAAGTTCGGAGTTTCCTTATGTTATTTATATTGCAATGTTCTTTCTCTTTCATTTGATTCGTTGCTCTTAATTGTCTTTTATTTTTTGAGAGAAGAGATAGCGAGCTCCCCGCTTTACTTATCAAGAGATATCAATTTAGCAAAAATATTGAGTCAGTAGGGCCTCGAAATAAGACAAAAATGAAGAAAAAAAAAACAAGCGAGGGAGGAAAAAATGGAGAGAAAGAAATATAGGTTAATAAGATTTGTTCCACAAATTGAGTATTCTTCTAATATTGTAAAGCATCAGAGAGATAGGTAGCACGCTATCCGCTTCGTTTATTTCATTTAGAAATAAACTTAGCTAGAAATGTGAATCAACTAGGATTCGAACTTAAGTCTCGGATACCAACCACCAAGCCCTTTGCCATTTGCTCTATGGACCACCAGTGTATCCTAAAATTGCCTACCCTTTTCGCTAGGTGAACTGTGCGCGGCTCGACCTGTAAACCAACTAGCATGAACCTGACAAAAGTAAAAGAAGAGAATAAGTGGTCCACTGTCTTTTGCTCACATCCGTATAAAACATATATTTGGTCGACAGTTAAACGCCTCTTTTATAAATTGTTAATGGGTAGGATCTTTGTCATTAGAACCAACCAAATGAAAATCCTCCTTCACTTTGGGTGGGATTTTTATTTTGCAGTAATGAGTTGACCTGTTTATTGTCTTATTGTTTATTATCATTTCATACTATTAAGAACTAGAGAAAATCTACTGTATCATATTTATACCATATCATCAATAACAAATCAATTATTTCTCTTTATGTGGAAAAAAAATACAACAAAAATATTTTTTTATAATCATAATAGGACAAATAAATCTAAAAATATTATTTGATTGGTTGAAGACGTCACGCCACTAATATAATTGGTGCATTTTAGATTTTTTTTTTATGAACTACTTATAAATAGTAAATTAGAAACGGTACGTATTTATTATTACTTTATTTTCACGTGCGCGTATATATATTTTGAGGTGGTCTCATATATCATTTTTAACCTACATTATGGTATGATAAAAAATGGCTACAAATCAGATATAACTGCAATAAAATACCACAAGATAATACATCACAAACACGCGGGGTTATTTGAAGTTATTTTTTAATATTAAGTAGAAAATACTATTTGTACATGTTGAAACTTTATAAAAAATTAAGATCGTACGTTCTACCATAGTTTTGATTTCAATATCCGGATTATAGACGACGGTCCTTACTCGCGGTTCGTCCTCGTTCGTATTCTGTAAGAAAGCGGGACGTTTCGAGTCTCATTCTCTTATCCTCAAAGATGAAGCCGTCACAAAAAATTGGATTAGGGTTAGATTGAGACTCCCGTATGTTACATATTCATATATGACTTAATATAAGAATATTAAATCATGTCCATCCATCAAGAACTTGTCCGGATATATCCTAACCGTTAGATCTTCCATATCTTTATAGATCAACTGTCAATATCCGGATTATAGACGACGGTCCCCGGACGTTTCGAGTCTAATTCCCTTATCTCTTATCCCCGGAGGGAGATGGAGCTGTCACAGAAAATTGGATTTAGGGTTAGACCGGAATTCCCGTATGTTACATATTTATTTATAACTTAATATAAGGATGTTAAATCACGTCTGTCCATCAAAGAGGTGACCAGATACATCCTAACCGTTAGATTTTTTGTATCTTTATAGATCAACTTGAATAAACCGCTTGTATCTTTATAGATTGTCTTAAATAAATCACGTGGACCACATCCAACAGTACATCCCTAAAGGGCTTGGGTGGGATGAATTTTACTAATCACATTGACTGGACTAGCGTAGCAGTTTTCATCCTAAAATGGATAGGGTATGCATCATACACCCTCTTTAGGTTGTGCGAGTAGTATTGCTCATGTATATCATACACCTTCTTTGAGATGTATGAGTAGCCTTGCTCATATTAAATTAGTGCTTCAATATCAAAAAGCTTTCATTTAGTAAAATATAAACCGATGATAACCACACAGTTAAGTTATTAGATATAGTTTGTTATATTCTCCACTGGTACTATTCTTTGGACATATTATTAGATTTATTAAATACTATATGCTTCTTAAATAAACAAAAAAAAATATATTGAATAAAATATTTATATAATCTTAAGCCTTGATAAGATATATTAGATTACAACTGATGTGGTATGTTGATTTTCTTTTGTAATTGGAGGGAGAGAATTTGATCTTTGCTGATTGAAAGGCACTGGACTTTCATGATTTTATTAATTGGATAACATATTGTTAAACTAAAAATATTAAACATCATTCTCTGCCTGCTTAAACTATTAAAACAAATGATTATTTTATATTATTTAACATAATATCAGAGCAAGGGGTCTCAAGTTTGAGTAACGTCAGACTCGTAGCATTATTAATGTTCTCCTATATAATTTACGTTCACGTCATAAGTCTAATAAAAAATCTTGAGTCCAGGCGTTACTCCTAATATAATTAACTTTCTCTTATATAATTTAAGTCCGTATCATGGACCTAGCGAAAAATCTCGAGTTCAAAAGTGAGGGAGAATGATGTAAAAATATTTAAACACTGTTCTCTATCATATTAAGTTATTAAAGATAAACAATTATTTTATATTATTTAATGATGATTTATGTTTATCCTAAATGATTTAGAGGCCGAATATACTATCTAATTCTAAATATTTGATCACACTCCTACATCTCAATTACAACAAAATTTTTTTGCACAAAATATGATATTATCTGATAACATTTTCATGGATCTAAATAGGTCCTAGTAAGCTGATCAATTTTAATATTTATGCATTTATATTGTTACCTTATTACTGTATAAAATAAATTAATTTAATTTACAGTACAAAGGTTTCCATGCGGTGGGCACAAAAGCCAAAAACAAATAGTTTTGGTTGGATTTTAGTCGTGAATGATTTAATTTTTCATTCGAAAGTTTTTTAAATTAAAAGCTTTGAATTTTGGTTTGGATAGGATTCAAATTGGAAAAAGCGAAGCATGCATATTTATATAACTCAACCGAAACCAAACCAAATACTCTGGTTTGGTTGATTTTTTTTTTTTTTTTTTTTTTTTTTTTTTTTCACACCATTCGAGTTTTTAATTTATTTTTGTAATCCAAACCATCGTCTTCTTCCTCTTCTCGTCGGCTTCGAGGATGTTGCTATCTCGTGCCCTAGGGCTCCGCCGCCGCCGCGCCACCTCCGCCGCCTCCGCCGTCGCCGTCGCCGCCGGGGGGCGCCGCTTCTTCGAAGCCTCATCATCCTCCTCCACCTCCGCCGGCGCCGCCGCCGCCGCCTTCGCCGATGGCGCCGAGACAGGCCTCTACGGCCTCCAGATCCTGAGGACGGCGAAGGGGTTCCGACGCTTCGTCGACGAGGCCATCGAGAGGTAATCTCCGCGTCGAGTCCGAGCGCAAAGCTCCTTCCTTTGAGATTCTTGAGAAGCTTCCGCTACAAAAAGCTCTTCTGTATATATATAATTTTTTGAGGGTTTTATCAGGTCCAATGAGCTCGTCTCTAACATTTCTCGGCTCCCTCCCTCCATGGAGATCATCCGCGCCATGGATGAGATCTCTAACACGGTATGCTTTCATTTTTAGGGTTTAATTGCACCATTTATCTCCAATCTTTAACCCAGGTTTCAGTTTACGTCCTAATCTATTAATTTTTGCAATTCAACACCTAACAATCAATTTTTTTTTCTGTAAAAAGAATGTTAATTTGGATGGAAAAAGCGACGTGGCAAACATTATTAGGTGCTGATACGAGGATTTTTATCTCAGCTAAGGAGTTCTTGATGGAAATGACTTAATTGAAACAAGTAATAGATGGTACGGAGTGGGACCTATTGAAAAAAGATAAGAAAAATTAGAAGTTAGGAACCCAAGAAAATTTTGGATGGAGTCCCCGATCTCTCTTCTCAACACCCTTTTTTATTAGTTTGGGGTTGGGAGAAATCAAATTGATGTTCTTATGCTGGCTCTTAGGTCTGTTCGGTGATTGATTCTGCGGAGCTGTGCAGGAACACACATCCGGACAGGTCAGATTAGATGCAACTTTTGCCTCTTTCTTCAATGGGGATTGTTTGAGGATTTATTTTTGATTTGGATTTTTTGGTAACTATTTATGTTTCAGGGAGTATGTGGAAGAAGCGGATAAGGCTTCGATGAGGATTTATGAGTATCTTCATGTAAGTTGGACCCATAATTAAGTTTATGGTTTATGTATTTCTAGTGATCGTGAGTGAATGGACGAATTGGTTTCAAGATGATGATAGAGCAGAACAGTTGATATTATACATCCCTCGAATAGAGTTTGTTTAATAAGTTGTGCCTGTAAAGTGTTAAATGTGTGTAAATTTTTGCTGCTATAGAAGTTCTAAACACCACTTCCAGAAAATGTGGAATTTTCTCTATTATGTAGATGAGTTCGTCTTGTTTGGCCATTCATTGTAGTAGTAAGACAAAAATTATTTTGCAGTTTTCACTGTACTTGTTTTAATGGGGTTATGTTATCTGACTTGGATGTGTTGATACGCTTAGTTTACAGGACTTTAAATAATGTGTGCTCAACACCGTGTTTTTGGCTTTTTTGGATCAAGACTAATCGTCTTCACAAGATAATAAATCTGTCCTGGTGATTGGACTCTTACCTGGAGTCATCCATATGGCACTTTAAACTTGCTTCAATGGATTGCCAATTTAACTTATAATGGAATATATCCCTGCAAAATCGTCTATTTCATGCAAAACCCGGCGATGTCCAAATTTTCATATATAATCCTGGACGTGCAGTTTCTTACAAAACGATCTTATCTTATGTTGGAGAGTCATCCGATTCATGTGGGGGAATGTTTCTGCATTTATCGAAAAATTATTTTGAGAGGTTTATATGTAAATATCTCTTTACTTTCATCTTCTTCTAAAAAGCTTATCTCAACAAGGTATTCCTAGCAACTCTAGCATTTATTTAATCTTTTGGAACTTTCCCTGCAGTTTCTAAATACAAATGTAACATTATACAATGCTATACTAAAGGCTGAGAGTGAGGGTGTCCTGCTTACAGAAGAAGCTCAAAGGGCAGCCTCTACTTTACGTATTGATTTTGAGAAAGGGGGCATCCATCTATCGAAAGGTAGTCACTAACAGCCGTTATGGATGTCTTTTTTTCATTAGATGTTTAAGTGTTGATCTTGTTTGTCAATTTGTTATGGATGCCAGAGAAACTGGACCTGGTTAATGAATTAAATCTCAAGGCTGCCCAGCTGGGAAGAAAGTATGTCTTATGATCTTTTCCCCCAAATCATGCTTTTTGATGCACATGCTAAATTGATACCAACAGAGCAAGTACATTACCTGCCCAGCGCTACAAGCTTATTTCTTATTGCTCTCATCAGGTTCAATGAAAATATTATGACTGACCCAGGTTTTGTTGATATATATCCGGCATCGCGAATCCCGAAGGATATGCAACATCATTTTAAGCCCATATATCGGTCGACCCCATCTGCATCTGAGGAAATAAGAGATCTAAGGGATCAGAGAAGAGAGAAGGGTCTTCAGATCACAACAGATTCAAGCACTCTCTCCTCAGTGTTGAAATGGGTATCAGATGCTGAGGTATCTCTTTTGATTTTTTGGCTTTAGTTTGATCTTGATTCTAAACAAAGCATGCATATTAACTTTGTTCAGTCTACTTTTTGGACTTATATCTTGTTATCGGCGTCTATATTTGGTTGCCTAATATGTTAGGTCGCTGATACTTTGTTGTCTTAAAGCTTAAACTAAGCAACCTGTTCTATATCTTTTGAAGGTAAGGAGACTAGCGTACATAAGAGGTAATTCTGTACCAAGTGGAAATCTTGGTGTTCTTGATGATCTTATAAGAACTCGTCATGAACTTGCACAGGTAAATGTTACTAGGTCTTTTTGATTCTAGACTAATAGATCTGCAGATAATCCACATTATCTACATTTTAAATCTCTTCTCACACTTCTTTAAACCACCATGAATGCTTCTTAAAAATCCTAAGAAAGCATTATCTACATTTTAGAGTTGCTGGTGATAAAAATTCTATTAGTTGCTGTAAAATTCATATGTTGTGACACTAGCTTCCTGAGAACTGCTTGCTCTCTCTATCTACATGTTTCAGATGATAAATAAGATAAAAATTTTGGCATAATATTCTGCATTAAAATTAGAATCTCATTTATTGCTATCCATAATGAAGAATGCTCGGCTATCAGTTAAAAACAAATTCTATCACTTTCTTTTTTCAATTTTTTTTTTAAAATTAACAGAGAGCTGCTTTATTTTCTGTAACATTCCAAATGATGACTGCAGATAATGGGGTACAAGTCATTTGCCGACTTTGCTATACATCCTAACTTGGCCGCAAAAGTAGATGTTGTCATGTCCTTTCTTCTTGATCTAAGCAAGATAGTTAGACCCAAAGCTGATGAGGTATAGCTTGGAGGACTTGCTTAAATATAGCTAATTATTTCATCGTGGATTTTTCTTTTTGTGTCTTGTAATGCAATTTTGTATTTGCATCAGTGTATATCTGTATTTTGATGTTCAGCTGCTATATAGGAGTTTGCACGAATACGTGATTTCAAGAGGCGAGTATGTAATGAGAAAAGTTTAGATTTAGAGCCATGGGATGAGGCTTACTTCACGGGAATGATGAAATCTTCTACATATGACCTGGACTCTTCGGTATTTTCACGTAAATCTGATTTGGCTTGCTCTCACTATATATTAATCTTGTCTTCACAATCATTTTCCTGTTGTAGAACTCAAGAACATGGTGCTTATTTTATTGATGACTATAATGTATGGCTACATCATTACCCTGGGTGCATCTGTGTTTGATACAACCTTATCAAACACGATACCGATTGGATACTTCTTGAATATGTGTCAGATACTTTTTTTATGCATCTGACTGTTTTTCCCCTCAGTAAACACCAAGCGCCATTCACACACAAGTGCTGTTTGTTATGTCAATATCTAAATTTTTTATCTGTGTATAAATTTATGTTTATTTGTATATACATTGTTTTATCCTTATTGTGTAGTATTCTTGTTTCATGAAGATATGCTGCATTGGGATTTTGTGTAGTGTTGTGTCTGTATTCCATATCCATACCCATGAAACACAAGTATATTGTAGTAGCAGCTAAGTTTGACTATGTGAGAGGGGCCAGTTATGTTGATTATCTAGTTCTGTACAAACTTATACTTTCTAGTGGGCCATATATTTATTACTATTTTTTTATGCTTAAGTTTTATTATTATTATTTTTTGTCACAACAATTTATTTCCTCATACTTCCCATTAAGTTTCATGTTTTTTTGGGGATAAATTTGTAAATAATTAAGTTTACGAAGGCTTGTGATAAGTTCAGATATTACAGAGATGTATATGTCAATAGATGATCTCCCAGGACTTCTGTGTAAATGTCTCCTTATTTTTCCATTTTGTGATTAAGTTTCATACTTGTCCTCAACAGGTTGTTGCCTCATATTTCCCGTTATCCAAATGCCTCGAGGGCTTGAAAATGTTGGTTGAGTCGCTATTTGGTGCGACATTTCAAATGATTCCGACTACTCCCGGCGAGTCATGGCATCCAGATGTCATAAAGCTCTCTCTTCATCATCCTGAAGAGGTACAGACAAATTTCATTTGTAAGCTGCATTTAGCATCATTAGACATGCCTATATTATTTCACTAAGTGGCTATTGCTGTTTTGACTAGTAAAAATATTTGGCCTCGAATGATGGTAGATGCAGTGATAAATTTTGTGATTTTAAATTTGTGACTTTCTGATGTCAATGCTATATTTATGGGAAACGCTTCAATTTCTGTAGTTCGATGATGTACACGGACTTTTGTCATCAAAGTCAATCAGAATTTCACGAAATTTCTTTTGCTAGCATGTTCGTGAAAGAATTGGTTGCTTAAATTGCCTTCTATTTTTATTTTGCATTGAAGGAATGCTTTCTATATTCAGGGTGATTTGGGGTATCTGTATCTTGATCTTTACTCCAGGAAGGGGAAATATCCAGGTTGTGCCCATTTCGCTATTAGAGGTGGGCGAAGAGTCTCCGACAAGGAATACCAACTTCCAGTATGATCCTCAGCCAATGAAACTTAGTAGTCCTCTTCTCTTTTCAACCAAAAATAATTTTTGCTTCTAGCAATTATTTCTTTCCTATGTATATACTTGTTGAAGATTATTCCACAGTGAATGAGTTGGAATATCGACAATATATACAAATCTTGTCATCCCATAGTAACTATCATCCTTATAATAAGGCCCATTAAAAGAAAGTTGTGTTTCTAGAGCATTTATCTGCAGATGCATATTTCTTTTCTAGTGAAACTGCTGGATGAGAATGTTTTCTTCTTGCTAAAACATGTTATGAACCAACACCTATTGTTTTTTTTTCTTTCGATTGTCCAAGATAAAAGTGTGATAAAATGGGACAAAATATGTTTCAAATAGCAGGTCTGTTGTACGTGGCAATTCTAATTACTTAATGTTCCCTGAAGGAGAACTATATATGTTTCATTATAGTTATGTTTTATACATTACTTAACTAATGATAATTGAAAATTACAGATTGTTGCATTAGTCTGCAACTTCTCAAGTCCGTACAGATCATCAACTACGAGGCTTAACTACTGGGATGTCGAAACCCTCTTTCATGAGTTTGGTCATGCTCTTCATTCCCTCCTTTCGAGAACGGTGACATTTCTGCTCCATAATATTCGCACAGCTTCTACAATAATCCTTCATATACTTATCGTGTTGTTGAATTTATTTAGGATTATCAGCACTTCTCGGGCACTAGAGTCGTCCTTGATGTCGCTGAAACACCTTCCAACCTTTTCGAGTCTGTATTTGGTCTTTTGCGTTCCATTTAGTGCAACTTTGAATGCAATTAAGACAAAAGGAGCATCTTCTCTGCTGTCTCTCAGTTCATCAAAATTGTACTACTCGCAGGTACTATGCATGGGACTATCGTGTTCTGCGGACATTTGCTAGAGATGAAACTACCGGTGATCCCATACCAGAAAAACTTGTACAGGCTATGAACGGTGCTCGAAACATGTTTGCTGCAACAGAGCTGCAACGCCAGGTCTATTGCTCTTTACCTTTTCTTATTCTTTTCTATTTCACATATATTAACGGGATGAATTTATTTCATTTTTAAATCTCATTTTTGTCAAATAATTGCAACTAATCTCCATTTATATTTTTTTTCTTTAATTTCTGATCACAGATATTTTACTCACTAATTGACCTGACACTCTTTGGGGAGCAACCAGCTACTGCTAGAGATACTGTTTCTATTGTTGCCGATTTAAAGAGACAACACACAAGCTGGAAACATGTAGAGGGCACACATTGGCATACTCGATTCAATCACCTCATTAATTATGGTGCTGGTAAGAATATAGCTATTGTACCAGGCGAAAAGCCATTGTCTCTAAGACGCTCTATATATTTAAAAGGAAGGTAAAAGTGTATGAACACCTCTCGAACTATAGGTCACTTGGTTGGCTATTATTATTATTTTAAACTCATTATCTACCATGTAAGATTTTGCAAAATTTTGTTAATCCCATTAGGGTTAATGATTTCATCAAAAAAAGTTTTAGAATATTCCATTTAAGTTATAGACTATTGTATTGATGGATTTTCTAAATCAGAAAGTATGTTAGAACAAAAATAACTGTAATTTCAAGGACCTATTTCCAGAAGATCTATAGTGCTATAGTGTGAGGGGTGTTACAAACTCTACATACCCTCTAAATATTTCTCTTCATTTGAAATTATAGGCTATTATAGCTATCTATACGCGAGATGTTTCGCATCAACCATATGGCAAGAGATCTGCCTGGACGATCCGCTATCCCGGAGCACAGGCGACGCTATTCGAACAAAATTCCTGCGGCACGGAGGAGCAAAGAACCCATCTGATTTACTGAAGGATTTTGTCGGGGACAGAATTATACGAGATTGCAGAGGCGGAGTAATCCCTGACATTAGCAGTCTCTGCAAAGAATTGGGCTTATGATATCTAAGGTTAATAAACCGGCTTTTTGAAACCTCATTTTAAGGAGAGGTTTAGGGGTTGGAACAGATTTACTCAGCTTTGGCTTCTGGTTTTGCTTTTGCTGCAGATGGCTTGATTTTGGAAAGAAGATCCACTTAATGGCTAAAAGCTGAGAAAAGGTTTCATCACATGGGTGGATGATTTTGAATGAACTTTAGGGCTCAATGTACACCAAGATGAGGTATGTTTTATGTTATCATCTTTGTTGTCATAATTTATTATTGATTAAGGGTGTATAGATATTTACCTGTTACAATTCATGTTTCCATTCGGTGCTCTACCCTCGAGCTGAAGCAATATTTATTTGCTAATTTATAATGTAGAATATTGTAGTTGTTAAGTTAATTTGCTGGTAAAGCTACGAGAACCAAAAAAAGGGAAAGAAAAAGGGTTTTTTTTTTAATAATTATTGTAAGATTGAACTCTTAGACCAGAACCATAGAAAAATTGCAATGTTTTGCCATTCTTATTCAGGAGTGCTTTTCATTTTGAGGCTCACCCCATTGATTAAGGCGCATGGCAAAATTCAGCCGAGGGAATCCAAAAAGCACTACTGCCTCAAATAGATATGTTGTATTAAAAGTTTTAATACAATAATCAAAGTTTGATTTTGAGTCTCTTCTTTTGTTCAAGAAGCAATAGTTAAAACTTTTTGGCTGATAAAAATACTAGATTATTATTTTTTTGCTGTGGCTCAAAGCTAAAATAAACTTTATTTTTAAAAAATGAAAGCCCCAAATTGGTTAGGGTTCAGAATTTATACGACAAACATGTGGTAAAGTACCTCCAATAACCATTGTGACATAGGGAAAGTTGAGAGGAGTTGGTGATTTCGTGTCCGCCACATCTTGTAAGACCAAAGTTAAGAACCATATCTTTTGAGTTGAAAAGCTTCTCAATTCTTGTTACCTTGTGTGGGGCTAAGTTCCTATTTGAATGGCGAAATAAGATATTAAAAAGTAAATTGTTGAGTATGAAAATTTTCTTGTATAACTAGAAGCTAGGAGTTTACCTTTTACTCTGTAAGAGGTTTTGGTATTTATAATTTGATAAAATATTATATTTTACTTACGAGATAATTTATTCTATTCAAGAAAATTAACCCGAGGACTGAATATCGTATGCTTTTGATCACACTTTTTATCTATCAGATATTATCAGCTTTTTGAGTAAATCGAAGATATAAACCGAATAAAATGTGTGTGAATCCAGATAGGGTCCAAGTAAATATGCTCATGAATATCCTCAATCAAGAGTTTAGGGGCCCCATTTATGAGAGCAAAGGCCACCAAATCCTCATCCAAAGCCACTCTTTACCTAAAGCTAATGGCTTTTGGAGAAGCCCCAAGCATAGGTATGAATGATTCCCTAGACACTCCTAAAAGGTGCCTTTAGAGATTCTCTAACCTTCCTGTGTCTTCTTCTCACACTCATCCAAATTCAAACTTATCATTATCATGTTAAGTAGAGAGCCCATCCTTTTTAACCTTTCTTTCTTTTCCACATAATTAGTCCTGCTTTGAGTGGCTTCAATTGATAGGTTCAATGGAAAAATAGAAGGAACTTTGTAAACATGTTGTTTCTGGTCATGATAGCCCCTCTCCATAATGGAAGTTAACAATGATGCATTAGGGTAATAATTTGGAATCAAAGTATTCAAAAGTGAGGAGTGATTTAGAAATTAATTTATCTCCCAAATGGATGTTCATTTCATGCTTTAGTTTCTTATATACAGATCTCATTTCCACAAAAAAGTTGGGACAAAGATCAATTACTCTGCATAGAACTACATAACACTTTACAAACTCTATTTTATTTTATTTTTGGTAGCTTAAGATTATAAAGTGAATTTTTGGGATAAAATGAGATATTCCAGTCTTTTATTCTATAAATTGTTGTAACTGTTACAAGCAATTATAATTTGTGTCGTTTATTTCGTTTTCACTCGGAACGGAGAAACATAGTGGTACAGGCTTCTGCTCCAACTTTGAACTTAAGTCTATTTAAAATAAAAGAAAATGGAAAAATATGTATGATCAGTGATCCTAGTGCTAGAATGTCAAATGTTTTTTTTTTTTTTTTTTTTTTTTTTTTTTTTTTTTTTTTTTTTTTTTTTTTGAGAGAGATAGGTAGCATGCTACCGGCTTCGTTTATTTTATTGAGAAATAAACTTAGCTTGAAATGTGAATCAACTAGGATTCGAACTTGGATCTCGGGTACCAACCACCAAGTCCTTTGCCACTTGCTCTAGGGACGGTCGGTTAGAATGTCAAATGTTATGGCACCTGCTTTTATGTTTCTATAGAATCTATTGATTTCCCTGGAATTAAATAGAGCTGTGGCTATCTAAATAAGAACATTCAAAAGCTCAATCTAGGTCTAATTTATGTTTTGTTGCTCCAAAGTATATACTTACAGTTAGTTCATGATACTCAAAGTATATGTTAATTTGGTCCCATTCAAAAGAATTGGAAAAGGTATAAATTTGGTGGATTCAGTTGAATCATGACCCAGTAGGAAACAAATATCAGCTTATAAATAATGAGGCATCTAAGTGGTGGGGACCCCAATCCAACATAAAGCTTAATATGATGTAGCAAAGGATCCATTGCATGTCTTTTTGCAAATTATTATATCGCTAACTAGTGTGTAGCATTTTTTTTATAATAAATGGACACCCTCCACAATGTTACATCTCTTTCACTAGCTACAGGTGTGGCCATTTGGGTTGGTACAAGTCATGTTTCTACTCAAAATCTTCTTAACTTAATAATTATGTTCAAATATTTGTTAGAATAATATTATTTCATCTGAGAGATAATTTATTACATCCTGAAAAAGTGACTTAAATACCAAGTATGCTATTTTATTTGAGATATTTGATCACACTCTTAACTTTGAATTCTCGTACCGAGTAGTATAGCACTGGATAGCTTATTCCAATATGCAAATATGATCTTAATTTACATATTATATGTATAATATTGCATCCTACTGTATATATTATTTGATTAAACAAATTCGCGTTGTATCGGTTTTAAATTCTTTCAAATAAACTCTGCGTTTAATTTTCTTTTATGTTTTCAGAATAAGCAAATGTTACATGTACACAAATAACTTAAGGCCTAATATTTACATCCTATGCTTTTTATAGCTAAGAGTTACCTACTAGCCTTATTAATTCTTTGTTTTTTACTAAAAACCTCAAAAGAGATTTTTTAAGTTCTTTGAACAGGAGGATGTAAAAGTGTATACAGTATACCCCTTTTGTGGGAGGAATTCTATACTGTGTCAGACTTGCACCGCGTCATCAATAACAAGCCAATCATATTCATTCTTTTCAAATAAAAGTACAATAAAAATATATTTTTATAATTATGATGGGACATATATCTCTAAAAGAATATATTTAATTGGTTTGTTACGTTACGTCACGTCACGTCACCAATATACCTGTTGCATTCTAGAATTTTTCCTATTGTGGGTGTGGTTTTTTTTTAATGGAAAGTGGAGAGAGTGAAGTGATTTATTTATGGCCGTAAAAATTTATTTTTGTTGTTTGGTTCATCATAATTTTACTTTGGTTAAAACTCAAACTTCTTAAAACAGCACAAGAAAAAATAAAATAAATTACTAACTTATATTTCATACATCTAGTTTTTATCCTATTTACTTTTAACCACACTAGGAGTAAAACTGAAAATTTCTTAGGCTTCGTTTGTGATTGATATTTCTTGCGGTGAGAAAGTACGATGGGAAAATATTCTGTTTATTTTCGTGCGTAATATTGTGTTCCACGTGTCGCGATGAATCGGTTATGATATATTTTCTGCGATCTCATCCGAGAACATTAAAACATATTACTATATATTTTTAATCCAACACTATTTTATCTAATAGTGCCTCAATATTAAAGTAAGCCTTAATTTCACAACTATATAAATAAGTGATAAAAGAAAAAAATCTTATATCTGAATTTTAATACCTACTATCAGCTGGCTACTGGCTTCATAGTTCATATCCATCCTCTCTCTCTCTCTCTCTCTCTCCTTGGTCTACAGCTGTGTCAGAAATAATTGCAAACCTTTCACCACCTTCTCTTCCTCCTTTCCATCTTCATATATAAACCCCCTCCCTGTCCATCAACACTATCATACAACAAAATAAAATAAAAAAAAAAAAAACAAAGCAAAACTAAAGTTATGTCTCTCCTCTTTGAGGCGGCATCATCATCCTCATCGTCGTCGTCGCCGAGGGACTGCTCCAAGAGAGGGCTCTCCCACCAGCTGAGGTCGCGGCTGATCTCCAGGAAGCTCCTCCTCCTCCTGTCCACCCCGCTGCTCTCCCTCCTCTTCCTCCTCCTCCTCCTCTGGCTCATCCTCCGCCCCTCCGCCCCCGAGTTCTCCCTCAGAGACGCCGCCCTCCTCCTCCCCCCGCCGCCGCCTCCTTCTTCGCCCTCCGCCGATCCTCTCCCCGCCGCCGCCACCGTCACCGCCGTCGTCGCCGCCAAGAACCCCAACGCCCACGTCGGCGCCTTCTACGACCGCCTGCGCGTGCGCGCCGCCTGCGCCGGGGAGCCCCCCGCCGCCGAGGCCGCCGTCCCCGGCTTCTACCAGGAACCCCGGACCGTCAGCACCGTATCCGCGGTGGTGGGCCCCACCGCAGTCAGGTAAATATAAAATATTAAAATACCGTCCGCCACACGCCTACTGCTTGTAAAAAATGATCGGGGTCCGTACATATATCTATTTTAGTATTGAATACAAATGATTAAGTTTGCTTAAATTTAAGGATCCTTTTAAAAACTTACGCTATTAATTCGATCTGGCGTGTTTTTAATCTATCGAGAGGGATCACGTATGGTAACACGTGAATTACATACATATTGATTGAAAGAATAATATATATACATGCTAGTATAATATAATATATGCTTAATTACATTTCAACACGGTAATTCTTTAATTATTACTTAACACAGGGGGCCGCAAAGATCTGCAGGGTTGCTGATCGAGATACGGCTGCAGGGCCGGCTCCGGTGGAAGGTCGGTATGTGGGTGTCGAGAGGTTACGGGTTCGAGGTCGCCTGTCTGGCCGTGGTGGAGGTCGGGCCGGCCGCCGGTACTAGTGTGCCGCTAAGTCAGTGTTCTACCAGTATGTAAATATACTGCAGTATTTAGTTAGTTTAGCTTCATTAAAGCTGGCCACTATTTTGCTAGCCGAGTTTGATTATACCAGTGTATCTTTTTATGTTAATTAAGTTTCTTTTTGTTAGTTTTGGTATAAATGTTTGTATACATAGAGAGAGATCTATGCCTATTATATATTTGCCAATCGGATTGAATTTTTCCATATTTTAATATATATATATATATATATATATAGAGAGAGAGAGAGAGAGAGAGAGAGAGAGATGGACTGGGCTACTATTAGTAGCAAAATCTCATTGTTGCTACCAATTTTTTAGCATTTGGATCAACTCTTTTCATTATTTCCAACCATTGGATTAAATACTATAACCCTAGGGGGACCACTCAACTCTAATCGACTAATATCATCATGACCCTATAATTTTTCATCCAAGGGTTAAAAACTTGATAGCAAAAAGAGCGTTTTACTATTAATAGTATTCCAGCCTAATTCTATATCTATATATATATATATATATATATATACTGTTTTTAAACTTCTCAAAAGTTTAAGATTTTATAGTATAACAGTTGTTTTACATGGTATTAGAGCATGAGCTCCTGAGTTCGAGTCACGCCAAGCTCCTAGTATTATTAATTTTCTTCTATTTGATTCAAGTTCGCTGGTCTTGCAAAAAAGGTGGTCTTGCAAAAAATGTGCTTTTTAAATATGATCTAAGATATATAAAGTTGTTAGAAATAAAATTTTAATTTTTTCAACATCTTTTCTTAGTAAATAAATTATGCCAAAATAAACGGTAAAAATTGAATAATTTTTTAAATTTAAGGATAAAATTTTTAAATTCAAGATCAAAGAGGCTAATCTTGATTTAGATAGTTTAAAGTATTTTTATTAAAATTTAAATAAGTTTAGATTCTTCTATGCTATTAAACTACAAACTCACTATAATAGTCATTGAAAATTGATAATTTTGAAATGATTTGATCATAAAATAAACTATGTTGAAAAAATATAAAATTTTATTCGTAAAAATTTTAAATATTCTAAATCAGTTTTAAGGGTGTGGATCGTTAATTTGAACATCCTAATATCAAAAATAAAATTATAGTACTAGAATTCCAATAATATAGATAGTATATGAGTCTAGCTCTCTCTCTCTCTCTCTCTCTCTCTCTCTATATAGCATTTTAGTAAAAAATTGCTTTTTTTTTCGTAAAATAACTATCTTGTCTTCTTTTCTCTTTACCTACCTGGCCAATTCAAAATATGTCACTCATATGGCTACAAATCTGATTTATTAATAATATTTTAAATTGAACTATTTTTATATATAAAAGTTATGATCCTTTTTAAAAGACTTTTGTTACTAATTGTACTTCATTTATATATATATATATGTATGGTGTTGATGGAAAGAGATATTGGTGGGCTCTTTAATTTTTGTTTAGTGCTTTGATTAGAGTGGAGAGTAGGATGAAGAGGGTATGATTCACCATAATTTTCTTTTTAAGAAATAAGTGGAGAATATCCTTAGTAGATTGTGTCCTCAAAAGAATTAGAATTAAATTGACACTTAATTATGGGAGATGTATGGAAAGCTTAGGACTTTATAAATTGCTATTCAATTAAACTATTTTATTTAATTAAATATTTTTTGCTCTTTTTACATCAAGAATATTCATTTCTATTTGGTTCCTCAAAAAGGCGTGGAAAAAGATTTTTCGAGAAAAAATATTTCGAGGAAAATGTTATTTTTGGAAAACCTCCGAGTTTTCCGCCTGATTTGTTCTAAGGGCATGTTTGGTTGCTCGAAAGTCAGCGAAGTGGAAAAAGTTTCAGTTCGATTGTTTAGTTCCTATAAAGAAAAAATTGAAACTATAATTTTATAATTTTTTATTATTAAATTATATATAAAGAAGTGAAAATATAAATAAACGACTTATACTTGCAATTTAAATTAATATTTAGAATTCCAAGTTAAAATTTAAAATTTAAATTTAACTTAAATCTGTGTTGAATTTATAATTAAATTTAAGACATAAATTTAATTTACAATTTGAATATAAAATTTAAGTTATAACTTATAAGTGAAATTAAATTTTAAAATAAAAGTTCAACACAAAAATTAGAACATTTATTCAAATTTGAATTTATAATTTGAATCATATATTAATTTACTCTTTGATCTTAAATTCTGAATTCAAATATAAATTCACAATATAAATTAATATTTAAATATAAATTAAAATATGAGTTTAAAACACAATTCGAATTGAATATTTGAATTCATAATTCGAATTCGAATTCAGACTAAAATTCATTATTGAAATTAAATGTTCATGTTCAAATTTAAATTTGAATTTGAATTTGAACATGAAAATTTAAATTTCAGTCAATAATTTGAATTTATAGTTGAGACAATTTGAATTCAAATTTCAAATTGAAGTTCTTAACTAATAATAATTTGATTAAAATTTGAAATTTAAAATTTAAATTTAAATTCTAGAAATCAAATTTAAATAAAAATAAATTTTAAATTTTAAATTTAAATATGAAGTCATAAATTTGAATTTAAAATTTTATATTGAATTTTAGTTTACAAATAAAATTCAAAATGTGATCATAATTTTAATTCAAATTTAAAGGGAAATTGAAGTTTAAAAATAAATTTAAATATTAAAGTTAAGACCAAATATAACCTCTTAGCTAAGCTCTCCACTTACGATGATTTTCGAATTTTTTTAGCCGAAGTCGAAAAAGTGAAATTTACCTATAACTCACTTTATCAGCCTACTTTCGTAAAGTGACTTTCATATTTACTTTTGCAATTCAAACAACCGATAAGACGTCATTTTCTAAAAGTACCACTTTCGATGTTATACTTTCGGCGAACCAAACATGCCCTTATGTGAGATCCCTGGTGTATGACTGTGGAGGCTTGTCGACAGCTCTGGAGAGTGTCGGGACAAGTCCGAGTCGCGTTGGCGTCAAATAGACGTAAAACGGACTCCGTGCGACGCGAGGGCAGCTTATCGCGAAGAATTCTGCAAAACAACAGCATTCTCTGCTTGCTGTACCGGTACAACCAGCGTGGCTGTACCAGTACAACCATCGCGCAATGGCTCAACTGCTCTCGGGTTGGCTCTTGTACCGGTACAGGAGCTCGTGTACCGGTACAAGGGGGTAGGTGACAGGGTAATTAGGTAATTTCTCCACCTCGTTTGTATCACCCCTCACTCCCCTCTATATAGCTTCGTGTAGAGAGAGAGAGAGGGTTTCCTACTGTTTCTTCATCACTCTCTCACTCTCATCCGGTTGAAGGCAAAAGGGAGCTCGGATTCGTCGCCGATGACGCGCCGCGGAGTCGCTCGAGCACACTTTTGACGCCGGGCCATTACGAGGAGACCGGGCGAGCGTGCGACTTCGCTGTTCTTGACGTCGCACCGGTGCTAGTCGCTGTCGAGGTGAGTGTTCAGTTGGAATAGCTTCGAATACTTCGGGTATCATCAAATTTGAGCTTAAATGCCGTTTTGCTGTTTTTCGCCGTCGACCGTTGGTATTTCAGCTCGTTCTCGACGTAGGAGCATCGGATTGCGACGAGACTTGGCTCTTTGGATTCAGGACTTTGAGAGGAATCCACGAAGCCCTTACTTGCTGGATTTGGTGGAGGTTAGCTTGGCCGAATCCCTGTTGTACCTCACTGTTGTAATTCGGAACTAAAACGGTGATTTGTTGTTGTGTAGAGCTCGAGCGTGGACGATTTCTGGACTCGGAGCTGTGCGTTTGATCCAGCAAGTTGCTCTACACCAGAGGGAGTCCTTCGCTGCCAGAGATTAGCGTTTGAGGTGGGTTACATCGGCTTTACTCCTAAGTTCTTATTGGTCGACATGTATAGATCTTGATTTCGGTAATTAATTTTAGCTCAAATTCATGGATTATATGTAGATTGTGAAATCTGAATCTTGGAGCATGTTTTTTTTAAATTAAGTAGATTATACATGTTAGACTTGAAAATTGAATTAGGAGAAAACCTGCGATTTGGACCTGTCACCTGTATAAACTGCCTGATTTAGCTCTAGGAGCCGTTAGAAAATTGTACTGTCGCAGTATTGTCGAGACGAGTAATCCAGGTAGTTTAGAATATATTTACACTCGTGCTGGTTCGCCGAGTGGATTTTTACCGGGTCGTTCAGGTTATTTCGGACTGTTGGGTGCCGTCAGAGTTGACGGTGGACCCGTATCGCCTTTTTGGCTTTAGATTGTGCCGAGGGCACGTTACCTGTTGGTTGTTAGACCAGTTTAGAGTCGGTTTCTTGACTTTGGCTTTCCAGAGCCTGTTTGAGCTCGACAGAGATACGCTGCATACTCGGTTGGGTAGCGCCCACGAGTGCCACTCCGGAGTCAGGCTTGTGCTTTTGCGTTGGTGTCGCTCATGCCAGTTGGACTTGCTCTCCACGGACCAGTTAGTGTGGATAGAGCTTGATAGTCGCAACGGGGCAGGGACGGGTGTATTCACAGTCCCGGGGGCGGGTATACTTACAGTCCCGATTGGATTGGGTCAGAGTTGACTTTTTCTACAGTTGGTTAGTGTAGAGCATGATAGTGTAGGGATCGATAGCAGTAGAGTTTATTTCCTGCTTTTCTGACTACTCTTGCTCCCTTCTGTAGACTTGGTGGGTGGACCGATGTTGTTTTGGACGGTACCCACTGAGGACTACTTGTTTTTACAGTAATTCTCACGCCAAGTTGTTACCTATATTTTTGCAGAGCCACAGGTTCCGGCTGCTGCACCGTCCGCGGATCAAGATCGAGGCAAGGGCGTCGCGAGTTAGAGCCCTACCCGACGTGCTGAGCTAGAGGTGCCCCTACTGCAGATAGATGTTTTGGTTTCGAGTTTACGTACATAGTGGACTTAACTCGCCAGTGCGAGTAGCTTGGTATTTTTGGATCTGGACTATGTATATGAAACTCAGTTTGTTTAGCATCTGTTTTCTCTAGCAGCTCTCTACTACTGTTCGTAGTAGTGTTTGTTTTACAGGTACAGCTATCGCTTCGTATACAGGAAAAATTCCTTTGTATACGGCGAATTTGTCGGCGCGCCCGGAAAAAGTGTAATCCGGGGCGTGACACATTAAGTTGGTAAAAGAACTTTGCTGTAATGTCGTTGGGACAAATCTTATGAAAAAAATCAGAGTTTTTGTTTGACAATTCCTTAGAAAAACAAAACGCGAGAGGCGTAATTTAATTGCAGAAAATACAAAAATTATTTGTTCTGGAACCCAGCATAGAGAAAAGTGAATGAAAAAAAAAATTATAAAATTTTGGCCTAAGAAATTATTGTTGGCTGCAGACAACATAATTTCGAGGAGAAACAGAGACAGCCTCCTACGAATATCGTTTGATTTGAGAACTAAGTCGGATGCGAACCGGGTTGTAATTGCATATCTGAACCCACGATTACTTACTTACAGAAATGGAATATCCACATCACTGCGAGGGTCAAACCATCGTTGCTAGGAGCGTGCGAAGTTGTGCGCAAAAACTCGAATTCGCATTAGATTCATCCAGAGATGCTACATGAGCAGGCTAAATCGCGAGTCGCACCAACCAATACGAGAGCAGAGTTTTGAACCCGACCAAAAGCGAGTAAATCTAATTTATGCACAGTAAATATGAGTGCAAAGAATAAAATACCCTGACTAATGGTGACGAGCGCAAGTTGCAGAAAGAGTTGATACAGAGGTTGTGTGAGAGGATATCTCAGTCACCGAGTTCAGCACCGAGTGTACCAGAGCAGACTATTCCATCGCCGATTACTCCAGTCGGCAGCAGTTCCAGTAGCGCCAGTTGCGCCGGCTAGGGGGCCAGTATCGTTGGCTGAGGCCGAGCAAGAGCGGTGGACGGAGAGATTAGCTCGTTTCCGGCGCTTTGACCCACCGACCTTCGATGGTAGCGGCACTGAGGCCTGGATTGTTGAGGGATGGGTCAGTGCGATGGAAAGGTTATTTGAGGATCTGTTCGTTCCAGAAGGGGAGCAGGTACCACTGGGAGTACACTGTTTGTCAGGTGATGCACGTGATTGGTGGCGGAGAGCGAGGCGAGACCAGGGACTGGTGGCGGCGCAGTTGAGGTGGGATGAGTTCTGTGGAATGCTGTATGGGATGTATTTTCCCAACAGCATGAAACAGAAAATTGAGGAGGACTTGAAGAGGATCCAGCAGGGCGAGCGGACAGGTCAGGAGTATGTTCGGGAGTTTACTAGACTCCTGAACTGTGTTCCGTTTGTAGCCAGAGATGAGGCACATAGGGTCTATTTGTTCGAGCAGGGTTTGAGACTCGATCTATTCAGGTTCGTCAGGGCGCAGAGGTCGAGGACTTTGGATGCGTCCATTGAGCAGGCATTATAGGAGGAGAGAGGAGAGGTGTCGCTGCGAGAGAGGACTCAGGGGCCGGGACAGAGTCAGGACAGGAAACGCCCAGCTCCAGACGACGGAGGTCAGTCGAGTAGCAGGCGTCCACCGAGGCCTCCACGATCGCGTTCACAGGGTCGTGGGTTCGCGGGGCGTCAGCGATCCAGGGACTCTCGTCAGAGGGGACAGCCAGAGAGGATGCCGCAGTGTGTGATCTGCGGAGGACCACACTGGCCCAGACAGTGTGAGCAGAGGGAGGGCCGGTGCTACGGGTGTGGTCAGCCGGGACACATGAGGGCAGCTTGTCCCCGAGCAGCATCTCCAGCACCATCATCAGCTTCGGCTCCACCAGCACCTCAGCAGACTTACAGAGCAGCACGGAGTTACCGCCAGGAGGATAGGTCGTCAGGGTGAGCGACGACAGCAGGCTCCGAGTGGCAGAGTCTATGCAGCTCAGGTGGAGGACTCTACTGCAGCCGACCGAGTGGTGGCAGGTATCACTTTGATTTTTGGCATTCGTACTCGTACTCTTTTTGATACTGGAGCATCGCATTCTTTTGTTAGCCGAGCTTTTGCATTGTTGCATGGTCTAGAGTTAGGGGCATTGTCACAGGCACGAGAGGTGCAGATCCCGGACCATGTTTTACAGGTTGCAGAGTGTTGTTGGTCATGTCCAGTGCAGTTGGATTCGTGGGTTATGCCCGCAGACCTGTTGGTGCTAGGGCAGCTGCAGGACTTCGACGTTGTGCTCGGTATGGATTGGCTGGCACGCTACTATGCTACTATCGACTGTGGAGCGAGGACGGTGACGTTCCGCGAGCCAGGCCAGGAGGAGTTTACTTTCAGAGGCTGCAGGAGAGCGCTGTTTGCCACCTGGATATCTTCGGCGAGGGCTCGACAGATGCTGAGCAGTGGGTGTATCGCTTTCCTAGCGACAGTT
The DNA here is from genome assembly GCF_001540865.1 of Ananas comosus. NCBI lineage: Eukaryota > Viridiplantae > Streptophyta > Magnoliopsida > Poales > Bromeliaceae > Ananas > Ananas comosus. The sequence goes on along the minus strand of NC_033629.1, from coordinate 11,301,413 downwards.
GTGGAGGTACCTACGGCGGCGCCGGAACTCGAGGACATCCCAGTAGTCCGCGAGTTTCCGGATGTGTTTCCCCCTGAGTTGTCGACGTTGCCGCCGGAGAGGGAGATTGAGTTTGTGATTGATGTAGTTCCTGGAACTGCACCAATCTCAAAAGTACCTTATCGGATGGCGCCGGCAGAGCTGAGGGAGCTAAAGGCACAGCTTCAGGATTTGATGGATAGAGGGTTTGTGAGACCCAGTGTGTCGCCTTGGGGAGCACCGGTGTTGTTTGTAAAGAAGAATGATGGTTCGCTCAGGTTATGTGTGTATTACCGGGAGCTGAATAAAGTGACCATCAAGAACAAGTATCCTCTACCGCGCATGGATGATCTATTCGATCAGCTGCAAGGATCTTGTGTCTTTTCGAAGATTGATCTCCAGTCAGGTTACCACCAGCTGAGGGTGAGGGCCGAGGATGTTCCCAAGACGGCTTTTCGGACTCGGTACGGGCATTATGAGTTCACGGTGATGCCTTTTGGATTGACGAATGCCCCTGCCGCCTTCATGGATTTGATGAACAGAGTGTTCAAGCCGTTCTTGGATAGGTATGTGGTAGTCTTCATCGACGATATCCTGATTTACTCCCGAAGTGATGCTGAGCATGAGGAGCACTTGAGGATTGTGCTACAGCTTCTGCGTGAGAAGAAGTTGTATGCCAAGTTAAAGAAGTGCAAGTTCTGGCTACGGGAGGTTGCTTTCTTGGGCCATGTGATTTCAGCTGAAGGCGTAGCGGTGGACCTGAAGAAGATTGAGGCGATTCGAGATTGGCCTAGACCGACGACGGTTACTGAGGTACGGAGCTTCCTGGGACTAGCTGGATATTACCGTCGGTTTGTGGAAGGCTTTGCGAAGCTTTCCACACCCCTCACAAGCTTGACTCGGAAGGGGATTCATTTTGTCTGGAGCGACGACTGTCAGAGGAGCTTTGACGAGTTGAGATTGAGGTTGACGTCGGCTCCTATCCTTGCCCTTCCTGTTATGGGCGAAGAATTTGTGATCTACAGTGATGCATCGCACAGTGGACTTGGTTGCGTCTTGATGCAGCATGGTAGGGTGATTGCTTATGCTTCACGGCAATTAAAGGATTATGAGAAGAATTACCCTACGCATGACTTGGAGCTTGCAGCGGTGGTTTTTGCTTTGAAGCTCTGGCGGCATTACTTGTACGGCGAGCACTGCGAGATTTTTACTGATCATAAAAGCCTCAAGTATCTGTTCACTCAAAAGGAGTTGAATTTGAGACAGCGCCGGTGGTTGGAGTTGTTGAAGGATTATGACATCAGTATCCAGTATCATCCCGGCAAGGCGAATGTGGTGGCAGATGCGTTGAGCAGGAAATCAGTGCAGAGCCTGAGTTTGAGGATTACTGAGCAGAGACCCCTACTCGAGGAGCTACAGCGGCTGGGACTCGAGATAGTACCCCCTGGGTCTACGGCGAGGCTGACATCTCTTATGTTGCAGCCCACTCTGTTGGATAGGATCCGCGAGAAACAGAGTGGAGATCCGTATTTGTTGAGGATTAGAGACCAGCTAGACGGGGGGAAGGATGAGGGTTTTGCTTTGGACAGTACGGGGGTACTTAGGTACAGGGACCGACTGTGTGTGCCTGTGGATCCTGAGATTCGAGCGGATATTCTGAGAGAGGCTCATTGTTCTCCTTATACAGTTCACCCTGGGGGAACCAAGATGTATAAGGATCTCAAGGCACGGTTCTGGTGGCCTGGAATGAAGAGCGACATTGGTAGATTTGTGGCTCAGTGTCTGACTTGTCAACAGGTAAAGGCCGAGCATCAGGTACCTGCTGGCAAGCTTCAGAGTCTACCAGTGCCCGAGTGGAAATGGGAGCAGATCACGATGGACTTTGTCGTCGGATTGCCTAGAGCACAGGGTGGTTTTGATGCGATTTGGGTGATAGTGGACAGACTGACCAAGTCTGCTCACTTCCTACCAGTGCAGACTACTTGGTCCAGAGAGAGACTCGCTCAGTTGTATTTGGATGAGATAGTGAGGTTGCATGGCGTGCCCACTTCGATAGTATCCGACCGGGACCCGAGATTCGTATCACACTTTTGGAGAAGTCTTCAGACGGTCTTGGGCACTCAGTTGCAGTTCAGCACAGCGTTTCACCCACAGACAGATGGTCAGTCAGAGCGGACCATTCAGACTCTAGAGGACATGCTGAGGGCATGTGTCCTGGACTTTGGAGGAGGGTGGTATCGGCATTTGAGACTGGTTGAGTTTGCGTACAACAACAGCTATCAAGCGAGCATCCGGATGGCTCCGTTTGAGGCGTTGTATGGACGCAGATGTCGATCCCCTTTGTTTTGGAGTGATGTGGGTAAAAGGAGGAAGCTTGGGCCTGAGATTCTGATTGAGGCTGAGGAAAAGGTAAAAGAGGTGCGACGGCATATATTAGCAGCCCAGAGTCGACAGAGGAGCTATGCTGATACCCGGAGACGAGACTTGGAGTTCCAGGTGGGAGATCATGTTTTTCTTAAAGTCTCGCCGTCCAGAGGGATTCGCCGATTTGGTGTACGTGGAAAGCTCAGTCCACGTTTTGTAGGCCCTTTCGAGGTATTGGAGCGAGTCGGGCCAATTGCTTACAGGATTGCTCTACCACCACAGCTAGCCGGCATTCACGATGTTTTTCACGTCTCGGCTTTGAGGAAATATGTGTTCGACCCCTCCCACGTGATTGACTTCACTCCGCTTGAGATTGGCGAGGACCTGAGCTACGAGGAGCGACCGGTGCGGACTCTGGCTCGTGAGTCGAGGGAATTGCGCAACCGGGTCATACCCTTTGTAAAGGTGCAGTGGAGTAATCACGAGGAGCGGGAGGCGACTTGGGAGCCGGAGACGGTGATGAAGGAGTCCTACCCCTACCTATTTGAGGCTCTGGATTGAGGTATGTGTTCAGTTTCGCGGACGAAACTTTTTGTAGTGGGGGAGGATGTAGTGTTCCTGAGCTTTGGATAGGGTTGGCTTCGGTATTAGTGACTGGTCGACATCTCTGGAGAGTGTCGGACTGAGTCGGAGTCAATTCTGCACGAATTGGATGCAGAATTGGACTCGACGCACTCAAATAAGCAAAACTGGAGTTTTGCCAGATTCGGGCGCCCAGAACATGGTTCCGGGCGCCCAGAAACGCCCGTTTCTGCAGGGACACTGGATAGTAGCTGTTTCTCTTGGGGCTTATTTTATCCCTCCCAGCAGCCTATAAATACCTAGTAAACGCCCCTTTGCTGCTCTTTTCCTCCATTCTTCACAGAGAAGTCCCTTTTAGCATCTCAACACTCGGATTTGCCTCAAATTGCATCAAACTTCCATTGATCCAGCTTGATGGAGTGCTGATTCTGCAGTTCTTCAGCGACGACCTCCAGTGTTTTAGCTCGTGCGCGACGTAGGAAGGTCGGATTTTGACGAAACTTAGTTTGCTGGATTCTAGACTCCCAGAGGAATCCACGAAGCCCTGAATTGCTGATTTTGGTTGAGGTTATCTTGGTCGAACTGAGGTTTTTCTGGACTGCTGTTGACTTTGAGCTGAAATTGGGATTTTTGAGCTTTTCTTGATGCTAACTTTGTAGGCAGTGGGATTTTGGACCTGAGATTGATCACCCATCAGTAGTTGCTGGATTTGGATCTGTACTCATCTGATTTGGAGATCATTAGATGAGTTTTGACATTGGAATTGGATAAATCCTAAGCTTAAGGCTGAAATGGATGAATTTTATTGGATTTTGGGTGATTTGTAATATCCAGATCTTGAGGGGCTTTGTTGCTGGTTTGGTGGTGTTTCCAGCAGTGTTGCTGGTGATCCGAGACCCTCTTGCTGCCAGGAATTTCACTAGAGGTGGGTTATCATCGGTTTCGCTCCTAAGTGCATGTTTAGCCGACGTGTATAGTTCGATTTTTGTATATCATGCTTTAATTCATCGATTAGCATCTTGAATGTAATATGAATGTAGAAGCATGCTGAAATGAATATTTATATTATACATGTTGGACTTGAAATTTGACTTAGGAGAAAACCTGCGTTTTGACCCGTCATATGCTTAAACTACCAGATTTAGCTCTAGGAGCCGTGATTCGATTGTATCGTTGCAGTATCAGTGCGAT
>NC_033629.1:11239795-11291184 GCF_001540865.1 Ananas comosus | reverse complement strand
GTGGGTGGACCGATGTTGTTTTGGGCGGTACCCACTGAGGACTACTTGTTTTTACAGTAGTTCTCACGCCCAGTTGTTACCTATATTTTTGCAGAGCCACAGGTTGCGGCTGCTGCACCGTCCGCGGATCAAGATCGAGGCAAGGGCGTCGCGAGTTAGAGCCCTACCCGACGTGCTGAGCTAGAGGTGCCCCTACTGCAGATAGATGTTTTGGTTTCGAGTTTATGTATATAGTGGACTTAACTCGCCAGTGCGAGTAGCTTGGTATTTTTGGATCTGGACTATGTATATGAAACTCAGTTTGTTTAGCTTCTGTTTTCTCTAGCAGCTCTCTACTACTGTTCGTAGTAGTGTTTGTTTTACAGGTACAGCTATCGCTTCGTATACAGGAAAAATTCCTTTGTATACGGCGAATTTGTCGGCGCGCCCGGGAAAAGTGTAATCTGGGGCGTGGCACCTTAAGGAAAAGTACTTTTTTAATTTTTTTTTTTCAAATTTTATGAAAAAAATCAGTGTTTTTGTTTTATAATTTTTTAGAAAAACAAAAATATTATTTTTTCATAAAATATAAAAATTTTTTTTTTTGGAAGCGAGCATGCGAAAAAATTAAAAAAAAAATTATAAAATTTTTTCTTGGAAATTATTGTTTTATATATTTCGATAAATCAAACAGTCTCTTACGAATATTGTTTGATTTGAGAACTAAGTCGGATGCGAACCGGGTTGTAATTGCATATCGAACTCAGGGTTACTTATTTACATAAATGGAATATCCACATCACTGTGGGGGTCAAATTATCTTTTCTATTTTCTTTTGAATTTGTTCTCAAAAACTCGAATTCGCATTTGATTCATCTAGAGTTTCTACATGGGATGCTAAATCGCGGTCGCACCAACCAATACGATATCATAGTTTTGAATTTGATCAAAATTTAGTAAATCTAATTTATGCACAGTAAATATTTTTTTAAATAATAAAATATTTTTACTAATGGTTACTAGCGCAAGTTGCAAAAGATTTGATAATTAGTATCCGAGATCTCCAGTTCGAAATTTAATTACTTCATATTTTCAACTAAATTTATATAAATTTCAAATCTTAAAGAAGCCCTCAAGTTCGCATATCTTGATCTCATTGCGATTACGTTCCAGTCGTTAAAAGATATATTAAAAGTAATAAAATTGCCATGTTAGTGCCTACTTAGCTTTTTTTTGCATATCAATTTTGATCCATAAACTTTGTATTTTTTTAAAATTTATTTCTCCAAAAATAAAAATTTAAAATTTTGAATTTACATTTGAAATTAATATTAAAATTAAAATTTTAAACTAAATATAAATTAAAATTTTGAATTTGAATTAAATTTTAAATTTTAAATTTTAAATTTAATCTAAGTTTTGATTTCAAACTTAAATTTTTTATTTTGATTTTAATATTTTGAATTTGCATTTAAATTTTAAATTTTAAACTTTAATATAAACTTAACTGGCGTGGGAATGAAACATGGAGCACTCAAATCACAAGCGATGACAGTGCACGGATTAATGCAAGTGGAGGAGCCCACAAAGTGGGAGAAGGTGACAGGCCATTACTAAATCACTCTCAAATCATGATGATTAAGAGCCACTTATTAATTTTTTTTTTTTTCATTTTCTATTATAAGTTTCAGTCTCAGGCTAATAACTCTTCTACAGAGCTCTCTCTCTCTCTCTCTCTCTATGTAGATAGAACATGACTGCTCTATTCGAATCGACGATCAGTCCCGTTAGACTTGATCTAGCGTATTTGAAGTTTCTAGAAAATAATTTGTGCGATTTTTCGATATCATTTACCTAGCAATCGAAGAGATTCAAAATCAATAATTTTTAACGACCGGAAATAAAAATTCTATAAAAAGTGATGATATAGCATTAAAATTTTCGATCAGGAATATTGATCTTGTTATTGATAGTATAAGAATTTTATACCAAAATTTCATCTGATTTGAATATTTCTACACTATTAAACTTGAAAACGGCAGATATCAACCATTAAAAATTATTGATTTTGAATACTTTCGATCACTAGATAAATGATATCAAAAAATCGCAAAAGTTATTTTCTAGAAACTTCAAATACCCTAGATCAAGTCTAACGGAGCCGATCGTTGATTCGAAAATTCTATCATCGAAAATGGCTCAGGAGCACGGAAGCCTCCGTGCTCCTGAGAGCACAGCAACCCTGCTCTCTCTCTCTCTCTCTCTCTTTATATATATATATATATAGAGAGAGAGAGAGAGAGAGAGAGAGAGAGTTGGAATGCTTTTAGAAGTACTAGTAAAGGTGACAAATCTAATAGTAAAAAAATTGGTAGCATAAGTGGTAAAAGGTATGGTAATTGGTATCTGAGGTTCTAAATAAGTTCGTAATCTATTTGTTTTATATGTTCAGCCAAATTTATTTTTTAAAAAATAAACGAAGCGGGCAGCATGCAACCTTTCTTTCTCATAAAAAAAGAAGAAAAGAAAAAGTTGGAAGCACGAAGTGCTTGGTGCTATTACAAGCATTCCGGTTGAACTTTGTATTAGTGCTTGTTGGCTTTCTGTCCTTGGATGAAGGGATATGCGGTTAAAATAATACTGGTCTAAAATAATACTGGTCTTCTAGGGTTAAGTGGATGGTTAATAGAATAAATCTAAGGGGTGGAATTGCTCAAATAGATAGATAACGGAAAACTTGAAATGGTCAAATAGATAGATCTAACGGTGAGAAACTTATAAGCACCAAGTGCTTGATACTTTTAAAAGCACTATAAATGGACTCTCTCTCTCTCTCTCTCTCTCTATGTATATAATTTAGTTATTATTCTTTTAGATGGATTAAAGTATTCACTCTATCAAATTATTTTTGATGATAGAGATTCTAAATCGATGATCGAATTATTAAAGTTGATTTAGAGTATTTGAAGTATCTAAAAACCAAATTTCATAAATTTTAAAAACTTATTTACGTAGTGATTAAAGGATAAGAAAATCGACAATTTTTTGATGGCCTACATGAACAGTTTGCTTGTTTTCTGGTGTAAAGCAATCCAAACTGCTTGAATTTTTACTAGCAGATTCTTTGTACTTTATAAATAAAATTTGATAACTCGGATCATAAATTAAGAAAAGTCCAACCTCTACTCAGACAAGGTTATTTATCTTTGACAGTTCATTTTTCAACTTTTCGATAGATTAGATAATAATTTTGAAAAATTATAAAATTTGATTTCTAAATACTTCTAATAGATGTAAAAGGAGTGAGATAAAAGTTTCTCAGCTTTTTTTCCTTCTTATTTTTATTTGGGAAAACTTCAAATACCACTCATGTGGTTTCGCATTTTCTCACTTTAGTACCCTGTGGTTTAAAGTGTATCAATTTGGTACTCTATGGTTTCATTTTTTTTTTTATTATCAATTCCACTATTTTTTTTCGTTAAATCAATGACAAAGTTAAAACTAAAAGATACTAAAGTGAATATTCGATAAATCTAAGTGAGGTATCTGAAGTTTTTTGTATATAATTTAACAAAATATTAAAGAAGAAGCTGACGAAAAGATAAAAATGAAATCACAGGGTACTAACTTGATACACTTTAAACCACACAGTACAAAAATGAGAAAGTGTGAAACCACAGGAGTGATAGTTGAAGTTTACCTTTTTTATTTTATAGACTAGGAAACTTGTATTTGTGTCAGGAAGAGACAACACAGATTAAAATGAATCCTGCAATGAATGAAAGAGCAACAGGGTGATGCCAAAATGATCATAAGGGGTCCCTTTTTGGAGGGTCCTTAATTTCTAAAAGTGCACAAATAGTTAAATATCTTATATAAGGGTGCCTTAGTTCTTAAGGAACTTTACCATGCTTCATCTCAACAAGCAAACAGGATTCCTGATGCCCTAATTGCTGTTCATACCAAGCTTGGATCCTTCTTACTTGAAACATCTAATTGGTTCTGCTGCTATTTCTACTTCTTGCTGCAGCTATCTTTAATAGAAATATATCTGAATATCTTTAATTGAACAATATTTACACTTAAATATATGTGAAGTAAAAGTGTAACACTGCAATAATTCCACATTGAATGACAATAATTCTGATAAAAAATATAAGAAATCACGTATTCTAATAATAATAATTGAATTTAAGTATTTTGGGAAGATAGTTTGGACCCAATAAGTTATTGCTGATAGCGGGCTAGGTCGTTACAGTGGTATCGGAGTCGTTTCAGTAACAGAAAATATGAGGTGAGTCTTATATCGCCTGATGATCTTGACGAAAACGGCGGAGTCTAAGCACGAGAAATCCGGTTACGATTGGGTATATATGAGGCTGCACACTCTAGTAATAGTTTAGTAATAGTCCCACATCGTCTAATAGTCTTTTCCGATAAAGACGTCTGAATCTAAACATTTTGGATTAGTGATTTGAACCAACAAGTTATTATTATTAATGAATGGGATCATCACAAATATATATATATAGAACTAGGCTAATATACTATTAATAGCACCAAGTCATTGGTGCTACCAAGTTTTTGACCATTGGATTAAGAGATGTACGGTTAGGATGATGTGGGCCCTCTAGAGTTGAGTGGGTGGTTGGTTGAATAGTATGATCTAACGCGTGAAAATTATCAAAAGGGTAGATCTAACGGCGGAAAACTTGGTAGCACTAAGTGCTTCGTGCTATTAATAGCATAGCAGCCGAACTATATATATATATATATATATATATATATATATATATATATATATATATAAATTTTGGGATATTTTTATTAATCAGAAAATGTCTACATAAATAGAGGTTACAGTACACTGTATATATATGACATGACCACATGATAAGCCTTTGCGCTTGGCGTAATAGTTAAGGTAGCTTATTAGCTGTATATATGGTAGGGAACTCATGTACTAAGACAATAATAGCATCATGATTTTGCTAACAAAAGAAAAGTAATGTACTATAAATAATCTAGCAAATAAAAGAAGTTAAAGACAATTATATGCCTTAACGTAAAGATGGAAAAGATTAACTGAAACAACTTTTCTCATCCAACGGTTAAATATTATAACCCATGGATCAAATATTATAATCCAGTGAAAACTAATCAATCATAGGAGGACCATTTCAACTCTAAGAGACTAATATTATTCTGATCCTATAATTTCTCATCCAATAATTAAAAACTTGATAGCAAAAAATTTTTTTTACTATCGATAGTATTCCAGCCTAACTCTAAAAAAAAAATACGCTAACTGAAATTTGAACATCTGTAAAATAAAAAATCAAAAATTTTTTTTATCAAAACCAAAATCTCCATGTTATGAAAAATCTACTAGTCATATATAGTAACAAAATTTTCAGATTTTTAAGTAGTTTACGAATGTTTAATTGTCTAAATAGCTCACTGGATTACTCAATCTATACTATGTATAAAAGAGTATAGAAATTCTTACCATGATAGACAGAATAAAAAAAGGAATAAATAAATTATTCCCTACGAACGCTTATGATCAATTTATTAAAAAAATATCTGAATAAGAATGAACAGTTATAATTAATTTGTTAGAAAATAATATTTTTATTCATCTATAAATTCAATCCTACGAACAGTTATAATCAATTTGTTTAATCTGTTAAAAAAAGCATTCCTATCCATCTATTTTACATTAAAATTAAAATTTGAGTTTAAATCATGAATTAAATTTTATTTTAGATATCAAATTTGAATGAACAATTAAAAAATTTTAATTATAGTGGATCAAAATTAAATTTTCAATTTTGAAGTCAATGTGAATTAAATCTTGATGTTTTTAGTTTAAAATATATACTTAAATTTTAGATTCATCATATTTCAAAAAATATATAAAATTATTCAATGTATATAAAAAATAATACAAGATATTACAGATATTTTCTAATAAAATATAACATATAAATTTATAAAATATAATTTTTATTGTATATTTAATTTATGTTGATTTGAGATAAATATTAAGTAATTGTTATGTGCATTTGCACGTACACTCAATTAATATTATATAAATGTTGATAAAAAAATTGCAAAAAAAATCTAGAATTAACCTACAAATTAATATATTAACTAATTCAAGTACTTTTATATTAGACAGTACCAAAGAAATTATTTTCTTTTTAACATTCTTGATTACCAAATATTTGCTGATGAATTAAATAATTGCATAAGAAGTTTGTAATATTTCAATATATTCATGGTTCTATGCATTTATATTTTGTTAACCAAACAAATACCATATTTTATTTTTAAAATTTTTGAGAGAGAAGGTAGGATGCTACCTGCTTTGTTTATTTTTTATTATATATATATATATATTTTTTTTGAGAGATAGGTAGCATGCTACCCGCTTCGTTTATTTCATTTATAAATAAACTTAGCTGAAAATATGAATCAACTAGGATTCGAATTTAGGACATCGGGTACCAACCACCAAGCCCTTTGCCACTTGCTCTGGGAGACGGTCGGTTTTATTTTTTATAGTTAATGTGAAGCAAAGAGGCGCCCAATGGCTTTTGCTGCCCTTTCGCGTTAGAGACGGTCAATAAACTCGCAAAATATTCTGGCATGTTTGATTTGAATTATTTGATGTTCCGAATAAAAACTGAAGTGATTCATTTCTATTGTCGATGTTTGTTTTGCGGGATTGACATTTCAAATTTTTTTTCAGAAAAAGTCAAATCCCCTCAAAATGACTTCTACTAGGCAATGGGAGTGAATTTTGATCTTCAAGAAATTGAGAAAAGAAAATTTTCTATCACTAAGAATAATTAAAATTAAAATAGCAATCTAAATTTTATTTTAGAATAAATTATAATTTTAAATTTCCAGTTGCTTTATAGATTCAAAATTGAATCTTAATTTTATAAATTATTTAAATCATAATAATTATTTAAATTTTAATTTTTTGAATTGTGAATTCTATTTTAAATATTTTTATGGATAATTAAACTTTCCTCGACCAAATAGTAATAAATATTCGATGTCGATTTTGATTTCTATTACGAATGAAATAAATTTGGAGATTTTATTATTTTGCCTTTTTATTTTAGCCTTATTTTAATTGATTTTGATTTATATTCTAAACTATGGATGTAAGTAGATTCGGGTTGGTGGAGCTCCCATATTAATCTACCCGATGAGGCGATAAGAGCGGGTGTAAAATAAAGAAAATATATTAATCCGTTCCAAATTTGTCCCAATTCGTTAAAAAATAGAGCATGAGGTGGGAGACCCGTTTCTTCGTTTCGTCCACTCCGATTCGCCAAATATAGCTTTTGCACTGACATAGCCCAAATGGAGTGGCAAACAAGGGCTTAAAATATTTAAAAAAAAAACTTGCCCTCAATCAACTCCGACCCGCTAAGAAAATGGGATGTGATGAGGCCCATTTCCTACCCTCAGATTTGTACCGTTTGCATTCCAATTATGATTTATGAACCAAATGTGGGGCTCCCCAGTCGCCCTATTTGTATTTCTACTGTGGACCAAATGTGGGCCCCTCCCGCCCTTGAATATGCTCAGTTTGCATCTTTATTTTCAACTAGGGCCGACAATCTAGCTTGCTGTTCGCGAATCAACTCGTGTTCAACACAAAATCGATCAAATATTTAATAAAAGAGCCGAACATAAGTTAAATTTTGGATTTTCGGCCAACCAAAATATAAAAAAAACCTATATTCTATAAATTTTAATTTTTAGATTAGGAAACTAATTTTCTAATTTTCTTTCAACTTTTCATCCAGCAGTAAAGCTGACAATATAATATGTCATTTATGAGCTTAATTTTTTTAGCAGACATTTAATGAGTCCGGCTATGTTCAATTTGTTTAATAAACAAGCGATTACGAGCCGGCCTCAGCTCGCTCGTGTTCGACGGGTTGAGAGACCTCTTCCGGACCAAATGAGCCAAACGCATTATCTTCAAAATAATAAAAGTTGAGGGCTTATTGTGCAAAAAATAGGGCACAAAATCTTCAACGGTCGACCCAAAGAGGAGGAGCAAAGAAACATATTTTCCCTCCTCCTTTCCCTCCACACATTTGGCGAGTCCTTCCCACTCGCCTTATCTCTCCACTCCTTCTTCCTCCTCTCCCCTCACTACACCCTCCCCAAAAAAACCCTAATCTTGTTGAAGCGATCTCGCCGCATGGCCTCGGAGGTGTTCTTGCTCTCGTCCTTCCCCCCACCCCTCTCCANCGCCGCGGCGTCTAGGGTTTGCTCGCCTCCGATTCGGATTCTCCTCCGCCGGCACGCCCGCAAGGCGCTCGTGCGGCGCCCCAGAGCCGCCGATCAGCCAGGTCAGCCCCCGATTTTACCCGAAAGATCGGTAATGATACGATAAAGAAACGGTATAGATATAGTCTCGACGTGCTCGCTCATGCGCACGGTGGAGATCAGATGAACTATGTCACGTGCGCTGACAGAAGAGGCAACGAAGGAGACAAACAGATAGGAATTTATGTCATTGGAGCGTAGACGGTCCAAAAAATCTGAAAGAAGATTGAAAGCATGTGTCCCCTGAAATATGATACCAAACCAGCCCTAAATATAACGGATGTGGGAAGTGAAGCTTGGAACTTTTGGTACTAATGGAGGTTAGGACCTAAAACTGGCTCTGATACCATGTTACCTAAAAAAGATCGATTTTTTATAGGGAAAGTGTTCAGTAATGATTTGTGTGGATTTAGTCACCAATATACATATTATGAACTCTACACTGTTACCGTGTTGCCGAAAAGATCGATGTTTTTGTAGGAAACGTGTCCAGGAATCATCGGAACATCTGTCTCTTCTCAAGGCAATGGATTTGTGTAGATTGAGTCACCGATATACGTAGCTGTGAACTCTAATATGTTATTCCGTATGAATGCTTATGCTCTAAGGGCCCTAACAATTTCTATTGTTGTCCCCTTTTTTGGTAGGGTGAAGGGAAGAAGAATTATAATGTTATGAGATGAATGCAAGTGATTGTGATTAGAGTTTGTTGTGATAGGGTAAGAGATAATACAAATTGCCCATGTTTTAAACTACGAATGAGATAGGAGGTTAGATATTTGAACTTTTAGGCAACTACTTCTTCTGGGAGTAGCAAATGTGGACTATCAAAAGAGTGTATTTTTGAGGTTGTGAAGGAGACAATAACATCATTTTCTGATTACTACAAAATGGACTCTGCGTCCTGATACCTGATTCCAGAGCAATTTGAACAATATAGTGGCGAGACTCTGCTTCGAGCCGATGACAATTTTCGATTCCAATTTCCTCGGACTTGTGCCTTCACATTTTTCTGTGAGTAACTTTGAGCGGTAGAATATGGTATTTGTTGTGTTTCTAATATCATCATTACATTGCAGGTCAGGTTCAGGATGATGAAGTTGTTGATAGCAAGATCCTCCCTTATTGCAGCATAGACAAAAAGAAGGAGAAGACTGTTGGAGAGCTTGAACAAGAGTTTCTCCAAGCACTGCAGGTAATAAAGATGCATATGTTATCACCATAAGTGCGATCGTTTGCTTTTTTTTTTCATGACTCTTGGCTTGATGAGTGCTCTTCCATTAGGCTTTCTATTACGACAAAAAGGCTATCATGTCAAATGAGGAATTCGATAATCTCAAAGAAGAGCTGATGTGGGAAGGAAGCAGCGTGGTCATGCTAAGTAAGTCGTTTTGTTTCTAGATTCTATATTGTCTTTGTATAGAAAAATAATTGCTGCTGATTGCTCTCTTTTGCATCTAATTAGGTCCCGATGAGCAAAAGCTTTTGGAAGCTTCGATGGCTTATGTGGCTGGGAAGCCCATAATGACAGATGCTGAGTTCGACGAACTGAAGATGAGATTAAAGGTTTTCTTTTTTGTGTTTTTTAGAAGCCTATTATGGTTCTTTCTAAATGAGAAGCGTGATCACACTGTTCAATTGAAACTAAGACAAGTTATTTTCAATTACTTTTTTATTCTAAAATCATGTAGTAAAGTTGATGACTGTTGTGGAACCCAAATGTAAAACGATGCACGTGTGGTTTCATCGACCATTCTTTTTTTCATTTCTCTTCTGACGAAACATTTTTCGATAAATATTTTTATCTGTGATTTTTTGAAGCTTGATCAATTAACAGTTCGTAATATTGCTACTTCTTTTCGTCTTTTCCAGAAAGAAGGGAGCGACATCGTGCAGGAAGGTCCACGATGCAGTCTTCGCAGTAGAAAGGTAGATTATGGCATTTTCTTTCGTTGGATAATCACACATGAAATGTCATTCATTTGATATTTCTAATTTATTGTAATGCCCTATTATCAGACAACGTTTTTATTTATATACTCCTTTGCATGTTATTTATAGAAAGTGTATTTCAGTAGACTAGCATATATCTGTACCCATACAAGTCATTGTATTTGGGTACATAAAGTTGCTATTGATGGTTGAATACGAATAGTGAGGAAAGAGAGTGGCAAATTTTATTGCAAATGCATTGGTTTGGTAAAGAAAGCTTTTCAAATAGTGTTTGAGTAAAAGTATTCTTATGTTATGGTCCAGGTTTACAGTGACTTGTCGGTTGACTACTTCAAGATGTTCCTCCTGAATGTGCCTGCAGCTGTTGTGGCACTAGGATTGTGAGTAATCGTGTAAACACATAACATGATCACCCATATGCATGTTTTATGCTTCAGCACTTTGTGAAATTTGGGAGTTCAATATTTGAATTTACCAATTATTTATTGAACTTGTTCTGGTAGAGTTATTATATGCATTTAATCGTACCCATGTCAGCAATATCACATACTTTCTTTCTACTTTTGATTGTAATAGACCTCAACTAAGTCTTGTAAATTTTTATCTCATATTAGTGAAAAATTTGTGTGGAAGAGCATAGAAAATATGACTAGCTTAAAATGTATGTACGTATTTCATGTATACTGTGTAGAATTTCAATGATTATACTAGCCATATAAGGCATTCGTTCTTTGTAACAAAATCCCGCTACAAGATTATTTCATGAACTTTCTTACTGTGTGCTGCGTAATGCCTATAGGGTGTCATTTTAAATATTAGGAAAATTCTTCGCTTGCATGAAATACTTATCCAGTATCACTTTATCTGTATTCATATTTTTGCTCTGCTATACCTTTATTGCCTGTTTCTATGAGATCACCTCTTTTATCTCCCCTCATATTCTGATATATATAATCATGCCAAAGGCCTTCTGATCTGTTAATTTATTTTGTCATATCTAGCTTCATTTTCAACTTTTAATATTTAACTAGAATGTCATAACCTTATTATACTCAAATGGTTGCTCTTATCATTAAAATAATGTTGATATTCCAACTAAAATATCATTAAAATAAGGTTGATAAATATCTTTTTTTTTACCTTTGACTGTGGAATTTCTATTGAAAGAGCTACAACGTGAATCTGAAGAGATCTATCATTAGTTGTCTTCGTTAGTTAACTCTACCATCTGTTTGCCATCCTGATAGGTTCTTCTTCCTAGATGATTTGACGGGCTTCGAAATTACTTACCTATTGGAGGTGTGTATATATTCTTGTTTTTATTGCATTACAAGTCTACAAACCTTTTCTAGCATTTGGTAGGCGTGAGATACTGATGGCTTAATACTTTCGCGGCTTATGTTTTCATGTCATATTGCTGCGAACTTTCTATGAGCTGTGTATAGTTGTTCTTCCCCCTCGTTGGGAGATGAGCTAACCCCTTCCGCCTATTTATAGACAGGGGAGTGGAAAATGGCTGGTGATGTTGAAACTCCCAGCTACCTTGTCGGCTTAGCAGGAGTCACAAACGCCCACCTACCTGTCAGTCTAAAACTCTTCAGGTCCTACTTGCCGACCATCTGTCAGTCTAAAAATGCTAGATAGTCGAACCGATTAGGCCTCAGGTGTGTGTGTGCTCGGCCAGGCTCAGCTCAGGCTCGTGCTGTGCGCACGCATATGATTTGATTCGGTCATTGTGGTTCCCAATTTAGGCACTAGGAGAGCAAGGCCATGATGATCTAAGGGTTAAGTACTTAAAAGGAGTGCTTAGCTTTCCCAAGCTAGGCCCAAACCTTTGGGGCGGCCCCCAGGGGAAAACCTCCTAAAGAGAATAGAGAGCTATCTAAACATGTTTCCCTATTGCCCAATAACCATTTAAAGTTTTGAGAACAATTTTGTAGCTTTAAAGATATTTTAAAGTTTTAAATCAACGAAAAATTTTAATCAAATCTGACACTTTCCTGGTATTCTGTTGGGTCCACTTCTCACTTGATAAATCATGATACTTTTGACATAACATCTGATGACATGGTGAAAGTAGAGCGATTGGTTTAACATTGGATGTCAGGTTCATAATACTTCTCCTCGTATGTCAGGTTCCTTTTCCATTTTCTAATTGATTTACAATGCGTCGGATTTAAGTTGGTTTGGCTGGTTTAGTTTACTTAATGCAGTATTCGATAGGCCTACTTGCTTAATAAACCTATGAGCTGTCTGTTGCAATGCAGTTGCCAGAGCCCTTCAGCTTCATCTTCACATGGTTTGCTGCTTTGCCTCTCATATTCTGGTTAGCGCAGACAATTACTAGTGCTATATTGAAGGACTTTTTGATCTTAAAGGTATCTTTATCATCTCCATTATGCTTTACATATGTAAGTTCAGTAGGAGAGCAATCTAATCAGTACATTTATAATGATTTGTAGGGCCCATGTCCAAACTGTGGCACTGAAAATCTGTCCTTCTTCGGAACTATATTATCTGTGTCTAGTGGTGGTTCCACGAATACTGTAAAATGCTCAAAGTAAGTCCTTGGTCAGAGAAATTGATCTAGCTGTAGTCTTCTATTACTATCACAGTTCTAATAATCCCAAACATCTGTTCGTCAGCTGTGGCACGGAATTGGTGTATGATTCAAAAACACGTTTAATTACACTTCCTGAACCAAGTGAGGCATAAAGTTCAGGTAATTGAAACATCAGCTCTTCTATTGCTTTTGTATTAGGATATCTTGGATATAATATAACACCATAGAATGGATAACGACAGTGTGGAACCTTGGTGGGGAATCATCATACTCTTTGTTGGAGATTACATTGGAGATTTCTAGCTAACGCTCTACACATTGAACTAAAACTGGGTGAAAATATTTTTGCTGAAATTCACATTACTGTGATTTATAAAACCTTGGATCAAGAAAGTATAGAGAAATCGTCCATCCAACAGGAAACCTACATCTCATCATCACTACTCCGACTTCATATCATGACTCTGACTTCATATCTTTCATGGTAACGTAATGTTCAACTGTTTTGCACTTCCAATAGAAAATGCAAGTTCTAAAACTAGCAGTTACACTCAAACCTAAAACAGGAGCCTGTTGTTTTTTAGTTCCGCCAGCATGTTGAACGGTAAGTCACGGTCAAATATTGAGCCAAAAGTGAAAAACTGAA
Organism: Ananas comosus; assembly: GCF_001540865.1. NCBI lineage: Eukaryota > Viridiplantae > Streptophyta > Magnoliopsida > Poales > Bromeliaceae > Ananas > Ananas comosus. The sequence continues at coordinate 11,277,679 of NC_033629.1, read as the reverse complement.
CATATGTGCAGATGCAGTTGGAAAAAGTCACCAACCTACTCTTCTATTTTTCGAAAGTGATTCCCCAAAAAGAAAAAGAGGCAAAAAAAAGTGTGTTTTTAAGTGCAAATAAAGAGATCAAGAACCTGGTTGTTTTGCATTGGCAGGAAAAGAGGAAACCAAACTACATCCGCTTCATATCAACCTTATGGAGCTTGTCGGGGGATCTGTGTGCAGTGCTATATCTCACTTTGTTCAACAGGAGCTTCATAACTTGGTTAAATGTACATGTATGTATATGTATCTCTCGCTACGAATGTAGTTATCTATGCCCCTTATTGTGTAAAAATCACATTAGAGATCAGGCAATGTGAATGAAAAACCATGTATTTTTCCATGTATAGAGAAACTGATTGGAAAGAAAAAATAACTTCTCGCCTTCTGTGTAGTAATATTGACTCTTTTTGATGGTTTAGTTCTCCATTACTCGAGTCCGTATGGTAAGAGGGGGCACATGCTACTTTGTGCACTCTTCTGTACTGGAATTGCTTCTGATCACATATTTTTTGTTGTTCTTATAGCTTCCATTTTGTGGTTATTCGCAAACCTTTTCGAGGATTCAACTCCAACAACAATGTGATCAAATTTGAAAGGTTATCGCAATGATTCTCTAGGAGTGGAATTCGGGCGAGTGGTATTAAAAAGCTATTGCTTATATTCCCTCCTGTATTATATGAGTAAATCTGTACGTGACACATCAGTAACCGTATATTTCTAATTATTCACAATCATTCTTTCATAATAATTAGTAGTTGCAGTACTCATGTACCTTTTTTTAGCTTTATTTCCCTTTTCTTTTTGCTTAATTTATGCAGTGTGGACATGTAGATTGAGAGTCTCCATAACTGTCCAAAAAATCCCTATTATGTGAGAGAGCATGCCAACTAGGCACATAAAATGGGATCATGTGGTTTCAAGGATTAGATTCTCAAGTTGCTCATTATTACATTATTCTTTTCATTAGGAAATTTTAAATTGTTTATAACCATGGAATTAAAACTAAATATTAAATTAATGGAGCCCAATAATAGAACAAGAGATGTGACAAAGGTGCACTCAAAAGGGAATAAAATTACTCCATAATGCTGTTTATTTAGTTTAATTAGTCAAACAGAAGAATCACAGCGTCCAATGAATAGTTAAAAGTAGTAATGATGCTCTGACTAGTTCCTTAGTTTATGTCACCAAATATTCATTTTTTAATCTTAAAATTTCTAATAATTTTCCTATATAATAGCTTTCAAATTTAAAAGGTAAAAGCGTGCAAAACTATGTATCATTTTGAGTTGACTATTCAATCTTTCAAAATTTCAGTCTTACTATCAAACTTTTAATTTGTTGGTTTGAGTCAATCAACTATATTTTGATTTTAAAATTTAAATCTGTAGTTTATCTTTGTAGATTTAGTTAATATACTTTAGCTAATATATTTTATACAATATTCGTAACTATAAATTTATTAAAGTGAATAATTAACTTAAATTATGAAGTTAAAATATTGCTGACCGGCTTGACTCAAATCAAATAAATTAAAAGACTGGATAGTAAAATTGAATTTTTGAATGATTGGATAGTTGTTTTTACCAATTTAGAATCAGGATTTTAGTTTTTTCAACCTGTATGGGATTTTGAAATAAAGAACCCTAAATCCACTTTTAAAGCCTTGCTATTGTGATACCAATCATTTGTGCACACCCCTGCTTAAACAATTAATGCCTACTATTAATTAGTAGCCCAATCCAGTTAAGCATAAGGTGGCCATGTTCCAAGCCCAAATGATTGCTCAATGGGAACATTTCCCACCACTATGGAGTTGTTTACTTAACCTTTTATAATAGCATCACAATTATTCCTTTGTACATTGAGTAATACTTTGTCCTTTAATATATTCACACTTCAATAAGGTCATAGAATACTACTCAACACAATATCCTCTCTCTCTCTCTTCATTACTGTAACCTTGTACTAGTGCCCTAGTGGTTGATGAACGGGCATTTGCATTGTCTTTTATTGCATATAATAATAATAATAATAATAATAATAATAATAATAAGACATAAATGAGAGTGGATTTTGTAACATGCTTGGGATCTTCTAACAACTCTTGCTTTTCAACCCTCCTAAAAAAGAGTCTAGGTTGATAATTGGCAATACATTCACCTTTTTACTTGGATGCGCTTCAATATATCTAATATATTTAGAAATTCAAAACTGTATAAATAAAATTAAGTTCTTGACACAACGTGTCAGACTAGGTCGGATTTCAATGATTTTCTAGTGAGAAGTTCAGCTGAGACCACTTTGAGACTTCTATTGTGTATTTCTGATATGATAGTTAGATATAGAACAATATAACAAAAAAGATGGTTCATTGAAATAATAGATTTACAACTACAATATATGTTGCTACTTTGAAACTTTTGATTTTGAGGCTACATAACTAAATGGTAAAGCGAAAATGTTAAACTCAAACAAAATCAATAACTATGATCTTAATCTGTTTTGCGGTGTGTTCCAACAAGAAATGCAATCCATTGCCATGAGAAAAGGAAAACAAAAAACAAAAAACAAAAAAAACACCCATGTTACTAATGGCTAGAACAATAGGTCCCACCTTATTCTTTTGGCACCCACACAATTGGTTCATATCAATATTTAGATGCTGGGTTGGACCCATTAGTATGGGAACAAATATAAGTACATTTGATTCAGGTCAGATGCTAGTGGTGCTTTCATTGAACTACAGCTAAGGCACAGAATGCAATTTGAAACAATCACTAGGGATGTTTGGAATTTCTTGTTATGAATATTTTTTTTTATTTTTCGTATTGGGAAAATATACTTTAGAGGAACATTTTCCTTAGTGCGAGACACCTTTAGTACTTAAATGGTCTCTACGATACTTTCTCTATTGGTGTTAATAATGCAACAACCCGATATGGTCTCTATGATACTTCTCTATTGGTGTTAATAATGCAACAACCCGATCCGCTAGCAATAATAATTCACTGAGCTCAAATCATCGGCCCAAAATGCTTAAGTCCGGTTATTATTACTAGCGAGTAGGTCTCATATAAACTGATTGGAATCAGTATCCCATCCGATGTGGGGCTATTGGGGGCGTTACAAACTCCCCCTGTTTAGAACCTGACGTTCTCGTTCTCGTCGTGTCCAAATCAGATCACAGACAGGCAGATCAGGACCAGAATTATCAGGCGATGTGAGATTCTAGAGGTGACTCCTACGGGTTCAAGAGGTGGCTCCCACCAAATCCGTTGGTGTAGCACTTTGTCCCGCATAGCACTTAGCTTTTACACTTCCAACTGGTATTCGGCTCTGATATCAAATGTAACGATCCGACTCACCAGCAACAAAAACTCGTCGGATCTAAACAACCGGTTCAAAATGCTTTAAGCCCAGTTATTATTATTAGCATGTCCTCGTCGGGTCCCGCATAGCACTTAGCTCTCACACTTCCGGCAGGTATTCCACTCTGATACCAAATGCAATGAGCCGACTCACTAGCAACAATAACTCGTTGGATCCAAATCACCAGCTCAAAATGCTTAAGCTAAGTTATTATTACTAGCATGTAAGCCTCATATAAACAGATCGGAATCATTATCCCATCCGATGTGGGACTATTGGGGGCTTTACAAATAATAGCCTTAGTCAGGGTTGCGGCCAAGCTATGTCCTTAAAATGTGGCACATGGTAAATACTTTTTAGCATAAATCCTAAACCGTAAACCCTAAATCTATTAGGCGTAACTAGTCCTTCCGAAGTACTCGAAAAATAATATAATTCGCCGGACGGCTGTACAGTATGTAATGACACTCTTGTGAATTAGATGAATTTTCATTAACTCAAGAAGAAAATACCTCAATGATTAATGAGAAAAAAATCTTTATGCTGATTTGGCATCTAAAATTGGTTTAGATAGAATAAAATAAGAGACTACTATTTGAAAAAACAAATTGGAGCATTTACCGCTTGAAGGTGTCGAACGTCAAAAAAAAAAAAAAAAAAAAAAAAACACAACGGGGGTGAGCTTCTGGAGTATGAACAAATTTCCGAACCCAATCTTGTCCAATCACGAACGCTAGATGAAATCAAATAATGGATTTGGCATGCCAATCTTTTATGATTAGCGACGCCTCATAGTTGCTAAAATCCTTATATCCCAATATTATTATTTCGTCTTCTCCTATCTGCTCCAATTCGAGGAGTCAAAAGGGTTCTTATGATAGTGGTTGGTGATGATCCAATGGTTAGCTACTGACCTAGCTGTAAAGAAGTTTGAGATTGAACAAAACTAAAATAGGGGATTGGGATAAGTATAGAGGAAAAAAAAAAAAAAAATGTGGAACCCTCTTTTGTTTGTGGGCTATTGATGAGACCAAAGGCTCTTAAATACTCTTGCATGTTATTTAAAGGCTTAAAACAATTTAGAAAGTTGAGTTGATGTGTGGAGATACTCTTGCATGTTATGGTCCTACTTAACCCTGTTATAGAATAAAGTGTTACATGGTGAAGTGCTATCACAGAAGTACTATCAGAAGAAACACTATTAAATCTTTCTATTTAGACGTTGACGTTTCATAACTATTAGGAAGTCACAAACTCAACTCGTTTGGACCCAGACATTCTCGTAAGAAGAGTCGGTGGTATAATACAGATAATAACCAAGTGATGTGAGAGCATTCTCACAGCAGATAGGCTTTTCAAACGGGAGTTGCTCGGAGAGCAACTTTGCGTTTTCTGTGCCTATGGCATGGAAACTTGCGATCACCTCTTCACTACTTGTGTGTTATTTATATATTTACTACTAGTTTTGGAAGAACTTGACATTTTAACTGAGCCTACAGAGGCGGCCCGGGGACTCTGGAAAAGATGTCTATGCTTCGAAAACGCCAAGAAGAGAAATAAAAAACTAACCCTTCTCGCAGCTATCTGGTGGGTAGTCTGGACCGAAATGAACAACATCATTTTCAGAGCAAAATACACCACACCTTACTATATGCTAGAACGGATCAAATCACTGAGGCAATAATGGATCGATCTTGGTCAACACTAGATAGCTGAACTTCGGTTGCCCGCACTGAACTTTTGTCGACGTAACTTCTTCTTTTTCTTTTTCTTTTCTCTTTTTTTTCCTCTCACGCTCTGTTTTTTCTCGCTTTTTTCAGGAGGCCTTGGCTGTTTCCATCGTGTATGCTTAATTCAACTCACTTAATGAATGAAGCGGATAGCGTGCTATCTTTTCTCAAAAAAAAAAAAAAAAAAAAAAAAAAAACTAGGTTACGTGAAACCTAGTCTACGCTTTTGACTTGCAATTTGACTCGAATACCAAATATAACGATTCAGCCCACTTGTAATAGTAATATGTTGGGTCTAAACAATCGGTCCAAATTTTTAAGTCCAAGCTATTAGTATTAGAATGTAGAGCCCTTGTGCACCAAAACACAAAGTAACACAGAAGAGACCTCCTATTGATGTGCCATACATTATAGCTAATACATCATCCTTTCACACATTTCAAGTGATGAATGGTAGGCTAAATATCCCTGTTACATAATTGTCTCTTCCTGGGAGAATATTTCAGATGTTTTTAGGCTCATATACTATTCTAACTTTGATAATAAAAAAAAAAAAAATCCTCAACTTGTTGTTGAGAATCTTTTGAAGAGCCAAATTATAAAGAACAGAATTAATAGTGAAGAACCTAAACGGAGAATCCTATGAGCTTCAAGAACTTAATTATCCAATATTTATGGGCATTGTATACTTCTCCTCAGAAGTGATTCATCTTTCACCAAAAAAAAACAAAAAAAAAAATGGAAATACCATCTCATTCTAATGAACATTTTTTAAAGCATAGGCTATATTATAATAAATATGCCCTATACATCCAAACAAAGGGCTCAAAATATTATATGAGACAACCGACCGTCCCTAACACAAGAGGTAAAAAAATTGGTGGTTGGTACCCGAGGTCGCAAGTTCGAAGTCTGGTTTCTTTACATTTTAAGTTAAGTTTATTTTTAAGAGAAATAAACAAATCAGAGTAGCATGATATCTTTCTCTCAAAAAAAAAATTATATGAGACAAAAGCTGTTGAAAGAAACTATAATAATAACTAATTATTATTGAACCAAAATCTCTTATACTCAGAGATTTTTGTTGGAAAAGCATTACCCCTATGTTTGCCTACATAATGTTGCTTCTCAAAGTAAAAAAATTGTTACAAGAAAAAAAAAAAAGTGTTTGGGTAATGATAGTATAAAATTGACTTTAGTGCCTATTGGCCCCCTTGTGAGGTACGTCAGTTGCTACAGCAGAATTCGAATTTGATCAAAATCTTATTTTAGCTTTCGACTACAGCAGAAGTTCTATTTTTTTTTTTTTCGTGTGTTAAATATTATACTAAAAATAACTTTAGCTAAAAGCAGAAGCAAAGATCGCTGGAGCAATAGGGCAAAACTGAAGATTCTAATTAGTAGCAAAATAGGAGCAAGTTCTAAACCAAATGGGGACTAGATCATTAATAATCCAATCCCCTCTGCTCATGTGGTCACCATTGACACCACTAAATAACACAAATAACTAAATGATTACCTCTTTTGCTAAATCACAAGCATTGAGCCAAAAACACATTCCAATATAAAAACAGCAAAGTGTTGCTGTACTTTTCTTGCATGTACTCATCTGCTGCATTATTAAGTGGAGGCCATTACTTTATTCACTTTTTATCCTGTCTTAGCACAGCTATAATCTCTTCTGCTAATCTTTTCCCACTTTTGTATTCTAATGGCAAGATGTAGTAGTTCCAGGTTTTGCTGCTCCATTTTGAACACCAAACATGGAGTTTTACAAGATCACATCCCAACTTGTTCAGCAAAATCCCAATCACCATCATCCCGTGGATTCACTTCATCTAAGTTTGGTATTCAGAACTTATCTGCACTATGGATCATTTTGAGTCGACTATCCGACCTTCTAAAAGTTTGATTTCATTACCGAACCTTTCAATTTAAGTTATTTGCGTACTTTAATAAAGTTGCAGTTGTGAGACTCGCATGAAGTATAGTAACTAAACCTGTAAACATAATTGACGTATTCAAATTTTAAAGTTAAAGTACTATTGACCGAAACAAATCAAGTAAATTGAAAAATTAGATGGTCAACTTAAAATAATTCATAATAAAATAAATTTCATACATTTTAATCTAAAATATATAATACAAGAGACTGATATAAGAAAGAGAAAAAAAAAAAAAAAAATCTAACAACTCAGAGGCATTCGGGGTCACGATAAGTAGGGAGTTGGCGCGATGAATACAAAGTAAATTTTAAAATTTTCTTAATCCATCTCTTGGATGCATAAAAAGCCTTCACTACATAAGACACTGTAAGTAGCAAATATAATATCAAATCAAATATTTTTATTATAATAAAAGTGCAATAATTAACAAAGTTTTTCTTTCGCATCACTCCAACTTGAATTCACCATATTGCCCTTGTTTATTATTTTTTTTAGCTAAATTACAGAAAATCTTTCTATCAAAATTCGATTTTTCACTTTTTCTTTCTGTCATTTAAAAATCTATACTTTGCCCCCACTAAAAAATAAAAAATATTCACTTTGGATCCTGCCGTTAGTGTTCCGTTAGGGTTCCATCTATATTCCATTATTATATATTTTTTATACCGAAAATACCCTTCTATAGATAAAGGAGGATTATGGGAGAAGAGGAAGAAGGAGAGGGCATTTTAGTCATTTTATCAATACTATTAACACCGTAGCCCGTATGAACATTTTTTATTTTTTAGGAGGGTAAAGTGTAGGTTTTTAAATGACAGGGAGGGAAAGTAAAAAATCGGATTTTGATAGAGAGTTTTCTATAATTTAGCCTCTTTTTTTTTTGGAAAACTTCACATACCAACAATGTGGTTTCACACTTTCTCACTTTAGTACCATATGTTTTAAAGTGTATCAATTTAGTGTCCTGTGATTTCATTTTTATCTTTTTATTATCGATTCCACTGATTTTCGCTAAATCAGTGATAAAGTTAAAACTAAAGGGTATTAAAATGAATATTCAACAAAATTAGGTGGGTATTTGAAATTTTTTGTATAAATTTAATAAAGAATTAACGAAAAAGCTGATGAAAAGATAAAAATGAAACCACAGGACACTAACTCGATACACTTTAAATCGCAGAGCACTAAAGTGAAAAAGTATGAAACCACGTGGATGTTATTTAAAGTTTAACCTTTTTTTTTCCATCTAATACATATCAACTGGGTCGGCCACGAATAAATCCTACATGTTATAATTGTTATAGAGAGCCAATGTTCTTCGATAGGATTCTATAAATATTCCATCGTAAAGAATTATTTGATCGACACCTCAAACCCGTTAAATTCTTTTTTTTTTTTCCTACTGAGTCAGCTCAATTGGGCTCTAAAATATCTCGTAAAATACATTTCATGAGTCAAAATTTTAATATAATATTTAAAATTTATAAAAAATTGACTGATCAACTGCTATGTCGCATTTATTTTGAGTTATCAGGAGATTACCCATATGATAAGACACCAAAAAAGAGAGTTATTAATTTGGGTAAACTTCAAATACCGTCTATGTTGTTTTACACTTTCTTACTTTAATATTCTGTAGTTTAAGATGTATCAATTTAATATTCTGTGGTTTTATTTTTTTCTTTTCGTCGGTTCTTTCGTTAACTTTTTGTTAAATCACATATAAAAAATTTCAGATACTCTACCTATAATTTATCGAATATTCATTTTACTGGCCTTTCGTTTTAACTATGTCACTAATTTAACAAAAAAAATTATTGAAGGAGATAACAAAAAGCTAAGCGTCACGGACACTGATACGGGATAAGGGACGCGACACAACTCGGAAACGGCGACTTGTCATTTTTCAAAAAATTAGGATACAGACACGATATAGATGCCGCTAATAAAATATAATATTATTAATATAATAATATATATTTATTAGTATGAAATATTAATTTTCGTAAAATATTATTATATTTCTTATATATATATAAATGAAAGTTAGTAAAATTTTCATTAGTAATAAAATAAAAATTCTCCGGTATATATAATTTATTTATATTATGAAAAAAAATTTGTTTGCATTCATTAAAAAACTAAAATATTTGCCATCTTATGTTATATATGCATAAAAAAAGTAAAATAAAAATATGTATATATATTTTTTTAATTGTTTGCGTTATGAATTGTCAGTTAACACTCGTTTAAAAAGTGTACACACGCGTATCTAATACGGACGTGAGATTTATAGAAGTATCCGTAATATATAGACAAAAAGAGAAAAATAAAATCACGGAGTACGAAAATGATACACTTTAAACCATAAGGTATTAAAATAAGAAAGTGCGAAATCACAAAAATGATATTTAAAATTTTTCTTATTAATTAATTATAAAAATTATCTATATAAGAAAAAATTTTAGAATGTATCAATTATATTGGTGACATGACGTTCCGAACCAATCAAATAATTTTTTTTGAATTTATGTGCACCATCATAATTATAAAAAAATATTTTTATTAATATTTTTATAAAAAAAATATAATTAACTTATTATTGATAATGAGCTGTAAGTGTGAAACTGTAGATTTTTTCGTACACAACAGCTGATCAAACCTCACCCTCCCCCTCTCTCTCTCTCCATATATATATATATATATATATAAAGCCACGTATTTTAAATTTCGACCTTCTGTCCGAGCTAGACTCATTTTTTTTGGCGGGAATAAAATAATTCTTTCTCTATTCATACGTAAAATAAATAACAGAATTAAACAAACTTTTAATTCCTCTTTGTGTTTACAACAGAAAAAAAATTTATGCTTACTCAAAATTTTTTGGTCGTACAGAGAATATCTCCTTTTATAATATATATATATATATATATATATATATATAAGAATAGAGAAATTGCAACAACCAGAGAGTGGATATAGAAAGCTAAATCACCACACATCACACGCCTACACTCTCTCTCTCTCTCTCTCTCTCTCTCTCTCTCTATAATCTATATATATATATATATATATATCTACACTTCTCCATGGCCATTGCCTCTCCAAGGCTCACGTCCATGGCCCACCTCCCTCTCCTCTCTCCTCCCCCCACCACCTTCTCCTCCTCCTCCTCCTCCTCTGCTCCACCTTCAATGCCGACGTCGATGCCGCCACCACCTTCTTCTTCTTCTTCTTCTTCTTCTTCGTCGTCGTCGTCGTCGTCTCTGGTGTTCGACGCGGCGGTGCTGAGCCGGCAGGCCGACATCCCGGCGCAGTTCGTGTGGCCGGCGGAGGAGGCGCCGGCGGCGGAGGCGGGGGAGGAGGAGCTGGGGGTGCCGTCGGTCGACCTCGGCGCGTTCCTCTCCGGCGCGCCCGGGGCGGCGGCGGAGGCGGCGGCGCTCGTGCGCTGGGCCTGCGAGCGGCACGGCTTCTTCCAGGTGGTGAACCACGGCGTGCCCGCGCGGCTGCTGGCCGAGGCGCACCGCTGCGCCGCCGCGTTCTTCGCGACACCGCTCCCGGAGAAGCAGCGCGCGCAGCGGCGGCCCGGGGACAGCTGCGGCTACGCCAGCAGCTTCACCGGCCGCTTCTCCGAGAAGCTCCCCTGGAAGGAGACCCTCTCCTTCCGCTTCTCCCCCGCCAATGCCGCCGCTGCCGCCGACGACCTTGTCCTCAAGTACTTCCTCTGCACCCTCGGCCATGACTACGAGCACATCGGGTAAGCTCCCATATTTTCTACCAGATCGATCTTTTGGATAATATAGTAGATATCTTAATTAGTTTTAAGACCTCGTTTAATAACATGATAAGGCGGTTTCAGCCGTGACAATCGCAATTTTAAAATATTGAAGGAGAAAAAAGTGTAAACACTTTTGAAATTTTTTGAACCTTCAATCTACTTTGTTCCAAAGGTAGTGAGTTCAATAGTCCGTATTCTTGACCTGTTTCACTTGATATTGAATGTAGGATGATTCATTTAATTTCCATCATGTTTGTGAGCAGATTTATTTCGACACCTGAATTGTTTTGTGTCTGATCAATTATTTGAATAATATCATGTGAGCGGAGATGTCAAAACTATTCATGAGTCATTTTCAAGTCTTTTTATGTTCTGTGAGGTTACTGGTTCAATTCCCCGAGTCCTTTGTGTATTCTCATTTTTTTATTCTGTATGTGTGGGGCGCTAGATTCATTTATTCTCTATTGATCGTACATGCAAACAGCAGTGTTAAAATAATTTTTAAAGTTATTTTACGGAATCAATTATTTTGGTGCAGACAGGAATGACTTTTGATTTGTTTTGAAATTTGATTTCGAAAAATTTCGGATGTGAGCAGGAGAGTGTACCAGGAGTACTGCGAGGCGATGAGCCGGTTATCGCTGGAGATAATGGAAGTCCTGGGTTTGAGCCTCGGCGTGGGGCCGGAGCACTATCGGCGGTTCTTCGAGGGCAACGACTCGACAATGCGGCTCAACTACTACCCGCCGTGCCAGCGGCCGGAGCTGACGCTCGGCACTGGCCCGCACTGCGACCCGACCTCGCTGACGATCCTCCATCAGGACGACGTCAGCGGGCTTCAGGTCAGTGTTTTAATCATTTATACTCAGCAGCCTTTTCTGATGAAAGAACAGATTTAGACCAAAAACCTGACGCAGGAATTTGAAATAAATTGGTGGCTAAATGAGACTAAAAGTCTCAAAATGGTACGAAATGATTTGATACTGTGTAAATCATCATTTCTCTCTGAAAACAGAAGTTCACGGTATTTTGAAATAAACCTGGGAATATTCAAACTCAGCTGCGTGACTTTTTGATAAAACTTAAGAGGTTAGAGAACGGTATTTTATTCGTTTACATTTTTGAGCGGCAGGTCTACACAGCGGAGGATGAGCGATGGCGGACGGTGCGGCCGCGGGCGGACGCGTTCGTGGTGAACATCGGCGACACGTTCATGGCGCTGTCGAACGGGCGGTACAAGAGCTGCCTGCACCGCGCGGTGGTGAACCGCGAGGCGGCGCGCAAGTCGCTGGCCTTCTTCCTGTGCCCGCGGATGGACCGGGTGGTGCGGCCGCCGCCGGCCCTGGTCGACGGCCGCAACCCGCGGGCCTACCCGGACTTCACCTGGGCAGCCCTGCTTGAGTTCACACAGAAGCACTACAGGGCTGATATGAAGACACTTGATGCATTCTCACACTGGATTCAATCAACCAACAAAGGTGTAGCATGATGAAAAATATATGGGTGTCAATGTTTAATTTTGTCCCCCCATTTTTAACTTTTTTTTTTTCTCTTTTTTTGCTCTAAACTAGCTAGTTAGGGTGCTAAATTAGAGATGGATGGAGGATTAAGGGAGGCATGATATTATGATGCATGCGAAGAAATAAGAGGCTAAGAGGTAAATTTTAAAGAGGAAAAAGAAAAAAGTAAAATTAAGCAAGAAATATTGTTAGTTCCAAATTTTCACTTAGCATATAGTAGTGAGATGCATTGGCAATGTACATACTAGCGCGCTTATTATCCAGGTTCTGCTCGGGTGAATAGCGTATTAACAAAATAAATTTAAAAATTTATTTTAATAATACATCACTTGTTATATAAAAAATGTTATAAATTGTAAACAAGTAAATACCCAGTGATTGCGACTGAGCCTTCAATCTTTAACTTATTAGTATGCTCTCCACTACACAGAGAATATATAATTTAGCATTTAACTCAATCCAAATGGCCCTTGTAGATCCTTCAAATATTTTTTGTACTGGTTTCCAAAACTGTTTATGCTTCTTTTCTTTTTTTTTACTTTTGAAAAGACTAATTAATATCTTTGTATTGTATATACATTTTTTGAGAAATTGTATTGTATATACATTAAATGTACTTAATTTCAAATTGACATGTAATAAGTTGTAGAGAGTCTCTATGAAAGGTTAGGTGATTAGTTAAGTCCAACTCAGCATTGTTTTGTTTTTTTTTTTTTTTTTGAGAGATAGACAGTTTATTTTATTTAGAAATAAAATTAACTGGAAATGTGAATCAACTAGGATTTGAACTTGGAACCTTAAATACCAACCACTGAGCCCTTTGCCACTTGCGTTAAGGACGGGTCGGTTCCAACTCAGCAGTGTTGTTTTTCTGTGTCTAGATGATCAGTTTTTTTCCAACTTAACAAAACTAGCAGATAGACATGGGCATTCCATTAACATCATGGCACGTAATAGATAGAAGGTAAAAATGTATAGAGCTTATCTGGACTATATACTATTTTTAATTGACTATTCAGTTTTCAAAATTTTGATTTTACTATTTAATCTTTCAATTTATTTGATTTGAGTCGGTCAACAGTATTTTAACTTCAAAATTTAAAATAATTATTTATTTTAATAAATTTATTATTGCGAGAATTGCATGAAATATATAAACTAAACATGTAAAAAAAATAATGCATCTAAATTTTGAAGTCCAGAAAAACTGTTGAAGGATTCAAATCAAGCAAGTAAAAAAAATCAAATTTTTGAAAGACGGGATAGTTAACCTAAAATGGTGTATAAAAATCAAATTTTGAAAGACTGGATAGTCAACTTAAAATAGTGTACAGTTCATACAAGTTCTGTATATTTTTACCTAAATAGAATTCCTCCCAATCTGAATAATATTTTTTTAAAAAAAAATAGTAGAATTTGGTTAAAGATAGGAAAGAGATATGTATATCATGCAACTAGGCAGAACAAGGAGGAGGCAAAAAGAACCAGTGAGCTAGCTTCTTATAAGATGCCAATTAATTTACCCTCCTCTCCTTTTTTTTCTTTTTTCCTTAGTTTTATATATTCTTGTGTTTTGGCTTGATAAGAGATACCAATAGGGTGAGCACATCCCTATCCTCTCAGAGATGGCTTTGTCCTTCCCCCTCCCTTGTCATTTTGCTCCTCCCACTAACCCACACCATCTTCTCTTGAACTCTTGTTTTGGACTCTAACATGTACAGGGACTGCTCATGAGTTATTAGAGAGAGAGAGAGAGAGAGAGAGAGAGAGAGAGGTGCATGGTATATATCTTATAGAGCAACAATGATGTAGACACCGATTGTCCCTAGAGCAAGTGACAAAGAGTTTGGTAGTTGGTATCCGAGGTTTCAAGTTCAAATCTTAGTTGATTCACATTTCCAGCTAAATTTATTTCTAAATGAAATAAGTGAAGTGAATAGCATGCTATTTTTCTCTCTAAAAAAAAAATAATGATGTAGACAAATGACTTAATAAGGGCTTATTTGCTACCGTTTCTATTTTCAGCTATAGTTATTTACAGTAAACTATTTGACAACCGGAAAAGTTAATAGCTTTTGATTGTAGCGAGGAGAAACGAAATTTTAGGCCCAAAAACCAAAAGTTTCTGTTTTTTTTTTTTTCCGTTTTGGATATTTTTGATCTTACTATAGAAAAAATTAGGCTTTTTACATAAAAATTTTATTGGTTTTGCGTTTTTGCAAAACTGTGTTGTTTTTCACATTTTATGTATTCGATCTAAATTTTTAAAAATCTGACTAAAATGCTCTTATTCTACTCTCTATTATCTCTCTTTCAGCTGTCTCATTTCTTCGCTGTAATGTCGCATCGCCCCCTTCCTCTCCCTCCTCCTCCTCCAACACGTCGTCACGCATCCATGATGTGGATGTGAGGATGATAATCTTAATATTCCCTCTAATGTCTCGGCTCCCCAAACCGATTTAATAATAAACAATTTGAAAATAATTTTAATATTCCCCCTCGCTTATAATAGAACAAATAAAAGACAAAAATAAAACACATTATATGATAGACGACGTGAGGAATTGGATCAAAAGTTTATTGGAAACCAAAGGGATTTAAGATCGATCGACTATAATATACTCTATTATACCATATCGGCAACACGTTAAGAATAAACGTTAATTATTAACTCTCGTAGCAACAACAAAAAGAGAAAGAATAACGATATTAGTTAATTTTATCACATTAATTTTATCATAATTTTATTTTTTTAATACTAAAAATCTAAGAAAAATGTATAAATTTTTGTGCAAAAAAGATGTAAATATATTCCACTTTTGGGTAATACTCATTGGCATTTTTGCTCATAATAAAATGGGAGACTTTGTCTTAATGTTTGTCTGGAGATGAGGCAACATTCTTTGGGGCAAGGACACATAAGAGACAAAGAATGGTGGATGGGTGTGGTGGGACCCCCAAATACATATACAGAGAGAGAGAGAGAGAGAGAGAGAGAGAGAGAGAGAGAGAGAGGTGTTGGTGGTGGTGGTGATAGGGTTTGCAGCTGCCAAGGGAAAGGACAAAAGGTTGCTGAGCTAGCTGCTGCCCTTGGCTGAGGTAGGGTTAGAAAGTTTACTGTATGGAACTTGCATCACATTATCAAAAATAAATTATTCTTTTATTAAAAAATTATAATAAAAATATTTTTTTATTAACCATAATACAGCGTATCAACCTAAGGAGATAATTTTATTAGTTGAAAACATTACGTAACTTACGTTGCTAATATATCCGGTACATTTTAGATTTTTTTCGAGGTAGGGGCGGGGTTATTGGCGCTAATCATTAATGTGCTATTAGAAGTGCATAAATTAATTCACTTAAAGTGTATAGACACGTTATTCCACAGATCTCTATTGTGAATCGATCCAACAAGCCTCACGCTACTTCGAATATAACTCCGCCCAATCCGACCTCTCTCCATTTCGAATGTGATTTGGTCCGCCTCCCGCCACAGGTAGAATGCTACCATCAACACTCATCCTAAAATTTATAAACATTTTTTATACTTAATTTTGTGTTAAAGAATAAATTGATAAAATTAGTAAAAAAATATATAATAGGCTTTGAGTAAATGAAGTGTAAGATTTACATTTAATGTGCAAAAAGGAGAATTGCTCCGGAAAAATATATCCGCAAAGGATTATACAACGCTTTATCTCAAATCAGTTATATAAAATAACAAAGAGTTTAATTACAAATAATATGATAACTTTATACTAAAATTAACTAAAAGCTTTAGAAAAATTACACTTGTGGTCCACAAATCGTGATAAGCGTGCGTGACATTTTTGATTCTCAATTTTCAGTTATTATAATTTTTAATTTTTAATTTTAAATTATTATAATCAAATGCCATAGTCTATTTGAGTTGACCAAAATGATGATGTATTATTGATGTGATAATAATATAATTGGTCACATGACATGACTAAAATATCACATTACTATTATATTAATAATACATCCATATCTAGCGAACGAAGTTCAACTGCAAGACACGATTGTAATAATTTTGAAATTTCAAGATATAAATTATAATAAAATACAATTCGAGGACCAAACTATTATCAGGCAATTTGAGAATAAAAAATATAACTTAGTTAAAAATTTAATTTTGTATATATGTGTAACACAGAAAGTTATGCTTAGATGTTGCTTGTTCTATATAAAATAATAATTGCCATAAAACGGGCCTCCTACGGCATCGAGAAATTCTACACTGTCACACTTACATCACGTCATCAGTTACAAGCCAATTACATTTTTTCTTTTCAAACAAAAGTACAATAAAAATATTTTTTTTATAATCATGATGGGACATATACTCCTAAAAGGAGATATTTGATTGATTTGTTACGCGACGTCACTAATATATCCGTTGCATTTTAGAATTTTTCCTACGGCATCACCCTTCGTCCATACTCATAATTATTGTTTTCTACTGTAGGTTTCCTATAATTTTGCTTTTATATAAAATATATGTATATAAATCAATTAAAATTCTTCACATGATACTTGAAATTAAAATAAATAAGCGCAGCACTGAAACATCTAAAACATTTTCCATTGCCAATTTAATACATATATATATATATAAAATTATGCTTGAATACTTTTAAAAATATCAAGATTTTACTATTTATAATTTTTTAGCTCTTAATTAAATCTATCATTCTGGTTAGTGAATAGAAAATTAACAATGATGATTATTTTTTGGATCCACCATTGTGTATTATCCAAGAGTCACTAGGATTGATTCAATATTTAATTAAGAAGACTATAGCACCAATATTTTGGCAGTTTTAAATATATTCCAACCAGATTCTATATACGTATATAGTTGAATTTTTGTGCTTTTAAAAGCACATGAAGTCATCCAGTCGCCTCAAGATTCGTAAGGTATTATTAACAATATGTCCTGTTAAATTTTCTCTATTTTTACTGTATAAAATTTAAAACAATCCAACAATTAAAAAATCACAGGTATAAAAAAGTACATGAGCTCATGTGATTTTTTTTTGAGATAGGTAGCATGCTACCCGCTTCGTTTATTTCATTTAGAAATAAACTTAGCTGAAAATGTGAATCAACTAGGATTCGAATTTGGGACCTCAGATATCAATCATCAAGTTCTTTATCACTTGCTCTAAGAACGGTCGGTCTATCTCTCTCTATGTATAGAGAGAGATGATGGCGAACTGGGGTGCGGTGCAGGGCCGACGTTTTGGTGGGCAGGGCGCAGGGGATGTGAACTGTCGTGGTTGGCGGGGAAGGTGGGGGGAGAGGGGGTGTGTGCGTGGCGCCCGCGTCACATGGCAGGGAGCATCTCTCGTCGCCTTGCGTGAGCCGCACGAGGAGGTGATCCACCGTCCCCACAACAATATACGTCCTCTAGCTCCTTGCATGTCCTCACATGCACACACACATGTACACTCTCTCTCTAGCCAGGAGGGGTTTGGTTTCACTCCAAATATTCCATAAAATTTTTTTTTTTTCAAATTTTATAAAAAAATAGTATTTTTATTTTTGAAATTTATTATTCAAAAATAAAAAAAAATTTAAAAAAAAGTGTTTTCGTGGAAAGCACTTTTTTTTAGCTAAATTATAGAAAACATTCTTATAAATATACCTTTTTTTTTTTTACTTTTCTTTTCTAACTTTTAAAAATTCATATTTTAACCGCTCGATATTTCAAGTTGTTGTTGCATTTAGCCCCTATCCGTCAGAGTTTCATTGTTATTTTGCTCATTTTTTATAATTTATATCGAAAATATCTTCCAAAATGACATAAATATATTAAAATTTTATTTTTTTATATAAAAAATAAAGATAATTTGATCATTTTACTCTCTTCATTAATGTCGTACCCTCTGAAAATAATTCTAAAAATTTAAGAGGATAAAATATAAGTTTTTAAAAATCAGAAAGAAAAAATAAAAAAATAGGTATTTACAAAAAAATTTTGTTTATTTTAGTCTTTTTCTTTTTTTTTCTGAAAAACACCTTCTCATGCTTTTTCAAGATATCAAACATCCCATGAACTATAATTTTTTTAGAAGTTAATTGGATTATTTACTTTTGCATTATTTGTTTGATAAGGGAACATTCATCTAGACATGAGATAGAGTACTTAAAACTTCAATTTTAGTTTTCAAATTTTATAATTTTTAAAATTATTAGCATTTTTGTGGTTCGAAACTTGATAACTTTTAACGGCTAATAATAAAATAGATTTGGCATTACTTGGTCATTGGGTAAATAATATTGTAAAATCATGAAATTCAATTTTTAGAAAGTTCAAACAACCGAAATCACGTGTATGTTTGTGCGGCTGGAATACTATTGATAGTAAAAGAATAATGTTTACTACCCGCTTTTAATCTATTATATGCCTTAGATTTAGTGGGGCTAAGTGGAATAGTATTAATCTAAAGGTAACAGAGATGATAGTAAATACTATTTATTTACTATCAACAGTATATTATGTGATCTCTCTCTCTCTCTCTCTCTCTCTCTCTCTCTCTCTATATATATATATATATATATATATATGTAGTCCGGCTTGTATGGTTTTAAAAGTACAGAGATTTGCGTGCTATTAAGTCATTTTTGATGTTTGGACTTTTGAATCGACAATCGACTCCATTAAACTTGATCTAAAGTATTAAAAATATTTAAAAAATAAATTTCGTGATTTTTCGATATCATTTATCTAGTGATCGAAATGGCTCAATATTATTTATAGCTTTTATTAAAATTGCTGATTGTTGATTTTAGGCTCCTTCTATTAGATACTTTAAATACTTTATATCAAATCTAATAGACCTGATTGTTGATTCAGAAGTCCTAACATAAAAAACCACTCGATAATACGGAGGCCACCATACTTCTAAAAGCATAGAGGGGGTTGAGTTGGAGTGCTTTTAGAAGCATAGAGGAATTCGTGCTTCCCGTTGTTAATTTTTTATGATAAGAATTTTGAATTGACGATCGACTATATTAAATTTGATATAGAATATTTGAAATACTTAGAAAATAAGTTTTACGATTTTTTTGATATTATAAGCCTAGTAATCAAAACAGCTAAATATCATGATATTCGCAACTTTTTAAGTCGTAGCATTCGCAATTCTAGAACAAGAATACGAGTATCTACCGGCCATCTCTAGCACAATTGATAAAAAATTTGATGATTGATATCTAAAATTTCAAGTTCGAAAATCAGTTATTTTTAATTTTTAATTAAATTTATTTCTAAAAATAAATAAATCAGACAGCGTACTTTTTTTCTCTAAAAAAAAAGAAGTGTATTTACTATGTGAGCATAAAGACAACAAAAATGCCAAGGCTAGGGGTTGCATTCTTGCACATACATTTATGTATCCACCCCTCTTATCTACAATTGGCCTTATCCACACCATCTTGCCTTTTGTCACTTTTCTTGGTTGTTTCCTTACTCCCACTTTATTTTTTACATCAAAACTATTAAATGTCACAGTTATAAGACGAAGATGTAGAATTTATTTTCGGCATACTTTGTTTCTCGTTATATTTTTTTTGAGAGATAAATAGCATATTATCCGCTTCATTTTATTTCATTTAATAATAAACTTAACACCGCCTGTTTTTAGCGCAAGTGGCAAATGGCTTGATAGTTGGTACCCGAGGTCCCAAGTTCGAATCTTACTTGATTTACATTTCTAGCTAAGTTTATTTCTAAATGAAATAAACGAAGCGGGTAGCATGCTACCTATCTCTTAAAAAAAAAATTAACTAGAAACGTGAATCAATTAGGATTCGAACTTGGGACCTCGAGTATCAACCACTAAGCCCTTTACCACTTGCGCTAGGGACGTGCAACGTATCTCATTTTTGCCGCGACCGAGGGCCTCGTCTTCGACATCGCCGCCGTTGTAGGTCTCGTCAATCACCATGAATAAACATGAGAGGATGAGAAGGATGATGAGACCTAATATTAGTAGGGCTACTATATTATTATGAGTACGATTGCCCTCGTACTCATAAGTTGTTTTCGATGATAGAACTTCCGAATCGACGTTCCACACCGTTAAACATTATCTAGAGCATTTGAAACATCTAGAAATCAAATTTCATAATTTTTCGACATCATTTACCTTACGATCAAAAGCTCTCATCCTTCTCATCCTTCTCATCCTCTCATCCACTCTCTCTCTCTCTCTCTCTCTCTCTCTCTCTCTCTCTCTCTCTCTCTCTCTCTCTCTCTCTCTCTCTCTATATATATATATATATATATATATATATATATATATATTAGGGACAAAAAGATAATTTTAGGTTTATTTTTTTGGCTAAATTACAGAAAATTTTCTTGTAATAACCCGCTTTTTCACTTTCCTCTCCTGACATTTAAAAACCTACACTTTGCCCCCTTGTAAAATTAAAAATGTTCACAAGGGAGTTACGGTGTGTAAAATAACCATTTTGCCCCTCGCCATTTTCGTCTTCTTCCCCATCTTTCTCAGCCGCCCCTTCGATCGGCCGCGATTCCCACCTCAATCGGCCACGATTTTTCTCAATTTCCTTCTCCACCTTCTCCCCTTCTCCTCCTGCATCCTCGCCGTCCCTCGATTTCGGCGACAGTATGGAGGAAACCGAGGTGGGTGTTGATGGAGAGTAGGCAAGGGCAACGAGGGCGAAGGTGAGGCGGCGAAGGACGGCGAAAGAGATATGGGCAAGGGCGAGGCAGTGGAGGACGACGAGGCGGCGGCGAGGTGGCGAGCCGAAGGGAGGCTAAGCAACAGGAAAGAGAGCGGAGGGATATTTTCGGCATAAAAAAATATTTTATAACGGAACCCTAACAGTAGGAGGTGAAGTGCACATTTTTTATTTTACAAGGGGGCAAAGTGTAGGTTTTTAAATGTCAAGGGAGAAAAGTGAAAAAGCGGATTATTACAAGGTGGTTTTCTGTAATTTAGTCCCTTTTTTTTAATTCATAGTTATCTAAATTTTATTGATAGAAGAATTTTTAGAAGGAAAAATATTATAACTTAAATTTTATAGAGATATATTTAAACATTTGATATTTTTACTGTAAGCTTTATATAATAATAATAATTATTATTATTATTATTATCATTATTATTATTTGGGTTTAAGAAGCTAATTGGATGGGGTGGGGTCGGGGGTGGCCCACACAAGCCAACGCGACGGAACGCGCCAAAATCGATTCCCGTCCAAGGGAAACGACGAAGGCGGGGGATCGAATCAGGGGGGGTGTGGGGGGGCGCCGCGACAAAACAAGCGAACGACAAACTTCAAGATTAGTGGCCCATTAATGGGAGAGAGGACTAAAGTGGGGCCCCCACCACGCCACACCTTTTGCGTACGCTTATGAAATGAAACTATCATAAAATGCAAGCTACTTTGTGCTGTGTCGGTTTGTCCCTAATAAGTCATTTTCAGATCAAAAATTAACTCCGTTAAACTAATGAGTCATACGCACTACAACAGAATTAGATTATAGCGATATATTTCTAGAATACTTTATCATAAGTGTCCTATTTATATCAAAATTTTTAAAAAATTATAGTAAGGTCTAAATATAAAGCTCAATTCAACCAAAAATAAAATGTTACTCTACTCAACCCACCCCACCCAGCTCGTTCGTTCCGATTACAAACAGAAAAAGAAAAAAAAAAAAAAGATCACCATCTTTCCTTCTCCCCTCACTCAATCTATTGAAATCCTAGACGAAGAGCCCCTCGCTCTCCTCCTCCTTCACCCCGCAGCCGACGAGGTAGGGTTTCGGCAGTTGCTAAATGCTTAAATAAGTATTGATAAATTAGCAGCATTTTTTTTAAGTTATACCGACACTCTTAAAAAGTGTCACTATACACCTAGCGACCCCACATATAGCAACACTTTTGAAAAGTGTCGGTAATTTAGCCAGCAACACTTTTTTTGACTTATACCGACATTTAAAAGTATTGCTATATACCAATTTTGTTGTAGTGACGGTTCGATATAATTAGAAATACAGTGTAACTGGATATGCTCATAGTAGTTAAAAATACAGTAATTATGATTGCATAAATGTAATTTAGGTAAGTAAAATGATCGAAAAAGTTTACCAGAATTGTCATTGTTAGAGTATTAGCAAAATAGGTTACTGATTATCTAATGAGAAATCTAAACTGTAAAATAGAGAAGAAAAAAAAAGAAAAAGAAAAAGGGAAAGTTAGTCAAAGTCATTTGCATAGAGCTTTTGGTAGATAAGTAATTTTAAATTTTCTTACAAATGATGGAGACAAATTTTGTAGATCAACAATAGAAAAATAAATTTGATTTTAGTTTAGTGAAAAAGAATATTTGGAGAAAACATTGCTTAAATTGATACTTCCACTTAACAGTATTTTATCGCATTGAAGGTCTAACAAATCTGAAGTGCTTGTATGTCTAATCCTTTGTATGTTCTTTCAGCGTCTTTAGAAAAGCGCGCATTTGATAAATAAGATAAATTTAAAACTTCTGTTGCTGCGATGGAAAGCTAAAATTTGATAGTAAATCATTGAAATAAGTGCTCGATATCAAAAGCCGTCGAAAGAGTTTTAATACCATGAATTCGTATAGTACTTTATCGAATTACTGCAAAATGTCTCTCTTTGTAGGTTACTTAGGTGTTGACAATTATAATGTAAAGTTAATTGATTATTCATGCACAAGGTCGAAAAAAAAAATTATATATTTACTAACACATAGCAAATAAAAATAATATTTTGAGCGACATAAAATATCTTTCTTTATCAAAAATAATGTACTATACGGTATTGGTTCGAGACGGAAATTACTACAAATTAAGTTTCAGGACCAAATCCTCATGGCCCTTATAGTTTGAGGATCAAAAGTTTAATTTATTCAAATGTAATTTAGGGACTGTTCAGTTTCTTAGAGAAGTCAGTTTTTTTAAAAAAATTTCAAGGAAAACTCATTTTCTATTTTTTCATCTGTTCAGTTCCAAAAAAATAAACGTACTTTTTTTAAGATCAAACGAATTAGAGAAAACTGAAACAAAAATTTTTGTAAAGAACTTTTTTTAAAAAAAAATTTTCAATTTTTTTGAAGGACCAAACAACTAGCCTGTATGAATATGAAAACTAAGAGTGTTGTGGAGTTTGATTTATGTTTAATCTAAGATTTGAATTGACACTTCATTAATTAGTTTGGTTAATTAATGTAGAAGAGCTCACTAACAAGGTGCTTTTTGGGTGGACAATGATGTGAAATGTCCATGAGTGGACACCTCCAAGTTTACAAATATATAGGCACATTACTTAGAAGGAAAAAGTGTCTCTCTCCTATTTTTTCCAATTGCTCCAACCCTAGCTGAAAGGAATATGATTCATAGAAAGCACCACATTGCATTTTTCCATTTTAAAGTAAAAACTTCATTTGATGAGAACAAGAAAAGCAAGCTACTTAACTTTTATATTTGTGTTATCAAATAAACCTCGTAAACAAATATACTGTAAGCATCCTATACCATTCTTTGGCGAAAAGGAAAAGCGCAACTGCATCAAATAAGGCCTGAAGTTCGAGAACATGCTATGAAAAAGCGTAAACTTCAGCTAGGCCAAACACGTTTTGTGTCAAAAACATCCCAAAAGGAGTGATGGAGAAAATATACATAGAAGACGAAAATTCTCATCCACAATTACAGAAGCAGATACGTTAAATTGCTTGTTGCATTTATCAGCTAGGCCAAACACGTTTTGTGTCAAAAACATTCCAAAAGGAGTGATGGAGAAAATATACATAGAAGATGAAAATTCTCATCCACAATTACAGATAAATTGCTTGTTGCATTATACGAAGATGAATATGCTATCACTTAGTATTGATGCCTTATACTTATGTTCTTTGAAACATGACTGAGAAGATGAGACCTATCACTGGAGGAATATTGCTAAATGATATATATACTTTATTTATTCTCTTATCTTTAATAACAGTTGAGGTATTAGTTTTTAGTGTTTATTAGGCAAATATGATATGCAAAGTTAAAGAGAACATAAAAAAAAAAGGTAAAAATGTAAGGAGGCCCCTGCAACTATAGCATAATTTGGCATAGACCATTAACTTCAAACATTCTTCTAGCGATCCCATTACTTGTCACAAATTACTTATTAACGGAATTAAAATTTCGTCAGCTGTAAAAGTTGCTAAAGGTGTTAAAATTGATGAAATCAGTTGAAAGGTGAGGAGGTGTCGGTCGAAATAATCAAAACTCGAGGGCCATTTCAGAATGTTCTATCACCGCGGGATGCATCCGTACATCTTTAGGTTATTATATATGGAGAGTTGAGCTGAAATACTATCGGTAGCAAACGGGTTCCGTTGTCACCCATTTATTTTCGATGATGGAGCCTCCAAATTGATGATCGGCACTGTTGAATATGATCTATACCACTTGAAGTAACTAGAAACTAAATTTCATACTTTTTCGATATTGTTCTCTTCTCCATCAAGTGGGCGTAAAAATGAACGGTTGAAAATAAATATCCTCTAAAAAGTGATGATAGGAATTTTATAATTAAGATTGAGAGTATAGATCTTGTTCTAAATAGTTTAAAGAATTTTCTAACCAAAATTCATTTGATTTGTATAGCTTTACACCGTTAAATAAGAAAATGCCTCATATCTACCATTAAAATTATAAATTTTGAAACCCTTTGATCATTAGTTCAATGATGTCGAAAAGATTTGAAATTTGGTTTCTAGTTACTTCAAGTGGTATAGATCATGTTCAACGGTACCGATCGTCGATTTGAAGGCTAGCGCTCCATCATCGAAAACAAATTGGTGGCAACAGAACTCATTTGCCACCGATAGCATTCGAGCTCAACTCTATATATGGAGCGTACAAATCAACAGTGGCAAAAATAAAATCAAATAAAAATTTTGAAAAAAAATTCCATAATGTTGGCCCAATAATAAGGCCCAAAATAGTTCAAATCTGGTCCATCCTCCATGGAGTATTTTTGGGCCTTGGATTCTGAATTAGCCCTATTTATAATTTTAAAATAGGCTTAATTATAAAACCCTCCTGTGCTTTACTCCATGTCATGCATAAAAGAATTTAAAAAATGTCAATTTTGGCACTTTAGTTTTGTGTGGAATAGGTTCAATAATTTTGAGATTTTGTTAATGATTGATGAAAATATTAAAAGTGATGACGTGGTAAGATGACTTGGCATTAAAAACAGTCGAATTCTCGCCCTTGATAAAGAAAATCTCTTGCGTGAATACTTATTTCTGATTTCGCTTGAATTTTAGTACTTAAAAATGTGTTTGGAGGAACTTAAATGGACTTAAAAAAGTGCTAGAAAGTTGTCATGTATAAGCCCTAAAAGCCAGCATTAGTGTTATCAAACATAGAAAAATATTTTATAATAAAATAAGTATTTTTAAAGAAAATAAATTGAAATAAAAAGAAATCAGGATGAGCACTGCAAAGATTATTCATTATCTAAAATTTTGGTTCATTTTGAATCGGTTATTAAATTTCTCTTAATCTTTCAATTTGTCTTATGTGAGTCACTCAATGGTATTTTAATTTTAAAATTTGAATATATTGTTCATCTTTACATAAGTAATTAGTATACTTATGTAATTCGCAACTATAAATTTATCGAAGTAATTAGTTCAAAATTGTTAAATCAAAATATCGTTGACTAATTCAAATCAAATAATTTGAAAGATTGAGTTGCAAAATAAAAAATTTTAAATTTTCAAAATGGTCCATATTTCAAAAAAGCTATGTAAAAGTTTACTTTTTCAAACTGAACCAAACAAACCGAACCGACCCGTAAGACCAACCAGCGAACGTTTTGAACCGGCCCGGTTCGACGAGTGCGGCCGCTTCGGCGTTGAACCGCATCTTCTTGAAGAGAAAAGAGCGGACGAGTCTCTCTTTCTCTTCTCTCGATTTTTTTTTTTTTTTTTACATTCTCTTTTTCCCTTTATTTATTTTTTGTTTTTTATTTAAGCATCAATCACTGAGAATTGGTTTCTTGGAGATGGTTCATGGCCCTTCTCTCTCCTCTGGTAGGGTTTTCTCAACCCCTTTTTTTTGCTAATTTGGATGCTACTTAAAGATTAGGGTTTTGTGATTATGTTCTAGGAATGTGTAGAGCCTTAGATTCTTGGAGAGAAAATGGTTGAAACTGATGAGAATTACTCAATTTTCTTGATTTGAATGTTGATATGTTATTATCTCTTCAGTTATTAGCTGGGAATTGAGATTTGTCTTCTGTTTCATTAACATTTCTCAATTTTTTGGAATTTTATTCTTTTTAGATTATATCTATCTGTTGAATATAAAAATAAAAAGCACCTTCTTTGGTAGCTTAAGTTTTTAGAGAAAAACAATTATTTTATATTCTTTAATATGATATCATAGTAGAAGGTCCAGAGTTCGAGTCCTCCCAAGCTCTCTGGACTCGTCTCCAGTCCAGACGTGAGGGGGAGTGAGGGGAAATGTTGAATATTAATTAATATTAAAAGCACGGTTCTCTATTAGCTTAAGTTTTTAGAGAAAAACGGTTATTTCTTTAACCTACATATTGAAATTGTTTCACATTCTTTCACTACATATCAATTTTTTTTTTTTTTGTTTCCAGTAAAAATGTATGGAGACTCTCTCAACTATAGGCACTTTTGAAATAAGACCTCTTAACTTTTTGGTTTGACACCCCTTTTAACTTTTTATTTGTTTGGAATTGAGTGATTTAGTGAAATAAGTTGTGGATTATCTCAAATTTATTGGATGTCGGAATAAGTTATCCAAGTGATATCTTATTCGGAATAAAATTTTTTATTATGATTGGAAGATTTTCAAGTCATTTTTTTAATAGAGGATAAATCACCTTGTAGGTGAAATATGCTATTCCACCAAATCTTGGATGCTAAGACTTTTCAACGAGCAAAAATGAAATTTCTACCTTCCAATCGCACAAAAAAAAACCTATTGAATCATCGAATAACTTATTCCGACATCGAAACAAGGCCTAAGTCAACAAACTAGAATAACTCAAATCAGTAAAATTAGAAATTAACGGGGTGTCAATTAGGGGGAAAAAAAGGAAAAAGGTACAGGGACCTATAAGAATGCTTATATTTGAGGGGGGTCTCTATATGTTTTTACCCTTACTTTTCAACTTTCAAGTAGTTATATGTGCACCACTTGTTCCCAAATTCTTGGCCTAGTTTCACTTTGGTCCTAGAACTTAATTTGGACATTCGATACCATAAACTTTTGAGGTTGTTCTCAAATTATTCCTTGTCCTTTGGAATTGCTACTGGTTAAACGAGAAACACTAGTCCAGCTTCACTCTGCTGAAAGTCACAGGTCAATCAATACAACTACTGGAATGAAAGAATATTTCAAAACATTGGCAGCTTATAGAATTCTTGATGATATTGTCTCCATATGGTGATTGAACATTCTAGAAGCTTCCCAAAAACATACTGTGACCAGTAAGATGACTAGTTCTCTTGACACGGGAAATAGTGCGCTTACATCTTGTCTTTCATTATCTTCATCTTGGCGAGAAAATTTTGATGTGCAATGAGGGGCTTTCATGGATTTAACCGATGCAGGTACAGACTCTCTTGGACAGCTTATGTAGCTAAAAATGTTCGGAGTGTAAGATGAATCACTTTAATGAATCCTTGTTATAACATGTGAGTCGATTAACCTGATTAATGTAGTCAAGTTTGCTCTGTCACTTCAGGTCAATACTGCAAGAATTTCATCATCCCGTGGTCTTTATGTGCTTAATGATCCCGCTGTATATAACTGGATACTCCAGTGTCCTAGTGTTCAACATTTTTCTACCAGTCTACATGAGACCATCCAATGGGGATGCTTATCGTCATCATCTGAAACCTTATCGAAGAAGCTTGAAGTTGCTTTGAAAGATGACAATGTCGATGAAGCATGGGAAGCTTTTAGCAGTTTTAAAAGGTTATACGGTCTTCCTAAACTACAGTTGGTGAATAGAATGGTCTTATTGTTGTCTTATTCATCTAGTCGTCAATGGCTTCGGAAAGCATATGATATCACACTCATGGTTTATAAAGAGAACCCTAATTATCTTGACTGCAGCTCATTAACCAAGCTAGCTCTAACCCTTTCCTGCGTCCACGATTCTGAGGATAATCTTAGAGAATGCAAAGCTTCCATCACTTGATATATTGAGCACTTTGTTCTTGCATCTGGTTAAGACGGAAGTTGGATCCTATCTTGCAATTGATATCCTGATTGAGACTTGTGAGCTCTTTTCGCACGAAGTCACAGAAAGGAAGAAACCCAAGAAAGTAGGCGCGATAAAGCCCAGTGTAAACGTGTTTAATCTTGTCCTAGACTCTTGTGTAAGGTATAGATGCACCTTGAAGGCACAAGAAATAATAGGATTGATCTCATTGGTAGGAATAGTAGCTGATGCAAGTTCCATAATACTCATTGCTAGGATTTATCAGATGACAGGACAACGTGGTGAGTTGAAGAGATTGAAGGAATATATCGATTGCATATCTTCTCCGTCACTGAGTCGCCAATACCGACACTGACAGTTTTATGATAGTTTGTTGAGCCTACACTTTATATATGGTGATATTGATGCTGCTACAGAACTCATGCTTGATCTCTATCGGCGACCAAAGTCTAATAAATTTTTCAATAATGAGTTCCAAAAGCATTGCTTAGTGCAAATTGGCTCAAGTAACCTAAAGTCAGGATTCAAACTAATTGTTGAGCCCACAAAGCTGGACAATGATTTTCTCATTGATGTACAAGGCAGCCCAGAGCTAGTCCTTTTTTTAGATGGTAAGCTTGTTCCAAATGAAAAGGCTTTTGCAAAGCTTATCAACAGCTTCGTCAAAGAGAGAATGATCAGTGAACTCTGTCATTTTATGACTACATTGCATAAAGAAGTTGATTTCAAAGTAAATGGTTTATGTTTTGATGTGATGGGCGCCTGCAATCAGGTGGGTTGGTCTGATGTTGCCCATGATGTTCTAGATGATTTGGAATCAGCTGGAGTTCCTATTGAAGCGAATACATATGCCTTACTTTTGCAAGCATATTGCGAAGATAACAAGTTGGAAGAATCTAAAAAGCTTTCGAAACAGATAGAAAAAGCAGGTCTTCTTGGAACCGATGTCGATGTGACTTCCGCTTCTCTTGAGACTAAGTCACATCTGGCTGAGTTTCTGGAAAAGGAAATCCAAGAAGAACGTGTTGGGAGTCAACTAATTTACGAGCTTAACAATTCCATTCTTTTCTTTTGCCAAGCAAAAATGGTTGAAGATGCTATGAGGACATTCAGAAGCATGAGAAAGAAATATCCGGCCCACCATGCAGACTTTTAAATATCTACTTGATGGTTCTTCTTCCATAGAATCGTACCATGCGATTACGATATTATGGGGAGAAATAAAGAGAGAGATGGAAGATAAAGATTTAGCGGCAGATAGAGACTTGCTTGATTGCTTGCTTTTAAATTTTCTTAAAGGTGGCTACTTTGAGAGGGTGATGGAGATTATCAGCTACATGTCGAAGTATAATAACTTCTTTGATAAGTGGAAGTATAAAAAGGAGTACATGAAATTCCACAAGAATCTTTACAGGAACTTAAGGGCATCAGAAGCTAAAACAGAGGCTCAAAGTAAAAGACTGGAGCACGTTCGGGCTTTTAGGGTTTTGGTTGGCATTAACCAACGGTAGTAAGAAGATGTAATCATGTTTCTATTGCGCGAATGTTTCAAAAAGAAGAGGTTAGTAGCTATATTGTTTACTCGGCGGCTTTCATTCAGCATTTATGAGCGGGGTTAATCATGTAGTGTTTTGATGGATATTCAGATGAAGTTAAATTACAAAAGAAAAGTCAAATATTATATTTCTGTTGCCAGTTCCGTTCATTTTTCTTAGTTTAGCAAAGCTCTAATTCATACAATGAGAAACTATAGCTTGGTAGAAACTTGCTTCGGGGTTGAATCCTATAATTCGATTCTGCCGTACTCAAAATTGAACTGATTATCTTATAACCTGCTAAATACGAGACCTTTAGCCTATGCAGACTGATTGAAGGCTTAGTGACCACTTCATATTGTAGATGACACATACATTATATATCAATCAAGTGTCCATGACCTTTTCTATGTGTATCTTCTTAAAAAGCAAAAACTAGGCACATAAAAGGATCTTTATTTTGGTTCGAGTACATTTTCATTTTTCGCACGTGCATGGGTCTCAACATGAACTTTTCCTTATCATGCAGTATTGTATTGATTTGAGAACTACAACATCGAGAACTTTTGGGCATATTGTCAACTCGTATCTTTTCATGCATCACTCTTTTGATTTTTGCAAATAGAGTCGCCATTTATATTACCATGAACATGAATAGCTGCTCAAAAAAATGTTGAAGTAACTGAACTTGGATAGACCCAGATTATTATAATGAAATTGGAAATTTCTTACAGAGAGAAAGAAGATAACAGTAGCTTAAATTTTTTGCTGCTGCAGAAATGGTTGAAGAGGCAGCTGTGGGTTTTTGATCGCCGAGGGATTGCTTAAGTTATATGTTTTTATAATTAGCATAATAACAAAGTTTAGTGTTACATGATAATAGAAATTTGTATTAACATTGAACGAGTTGATAAGAAAGATTACTTATGTTTATTTGAAGCCATATATTATCTGATAATAAATGTCGTGCTGTAGTTACATACATACACCTAATGCACTAGCATTTTGGTGTTTAGGCATTGAGCTTGTTAGTTGTGAATGTTCAATGCTTTATCGCTTATATTACTCGTCTTTTACTTTGTTTTTAACTTCTCAAATGATATAAAAACTGTTCTGCTCCAAATACTTCATGTTCAAGTTTCTCTCTGAATATAAAAATGGGTGTGCAAAAGAGAGCAGTGCATGATCTTTCTATTTTAGAATGTTTTGAAATAACTTTCATAAGAATGAACTGTTTCTTCCAATCTCTTTGTTTCCTTATTTTATGAAGGGTGAATTACACTTTTGGTACTCAAACTATAAAGTGTGTGACACTTTAGTCTTGGAACTTTAATTCGTTTCAATTTTTTAGCTCGAACTTTTTGAATCGTTGCAATAAAGTTTCATAATCCAAAGTTTTTGATTAATATTGATGAAATACTAATGTAGAAGTGGTGTAATAATATCGCAATTGATAATGCAATGATAATTAAAATGGCACATCAATTCAACATTAGTAATTTATTAATATTGAGTCAAAAAAAAAGATTATGAGATTTGATTGTAACATTTTAGAAAGTTCATGTCAGAAATTGCAACGAATTAAAGTCTGAGAGCTGAAGTTCCACCCCCCCCCCCCCCCATAGTTTGAGGACTAGAACTATAATTTAGCCTTTTATGAACTATATGAAATAAAATACAACACTGTGGTCCCTGTTATTTGAACATTTAATTGAAACTCTCTTACGAGATTACAAAGTCCTGGGATGAGAATATTCTTGATTTTGGGCTTGTTCAAGTACATGCATTTGCATATATACTGCAATACCCCAGTAGTAGTACCATATGGAATGGTTAAAAATATATGAAACTTATCTAAATTACAGATTATTTGGATTTGCCTATCTAATTTTTCAAAATTTTGATTTTACTGTTTAATATTTTAATTTATTTGATTTGTGTCAGGCAACGGCATTATGACTTCAAAATTTGAATGCATTGTTTCTCTTTACAGATTTGGTATATTTTATACATTTTTTATAATTGTAAATTCATTAAAGTAAGTAATCAGTTTAAATCTTGGAGTCGAATTGTCGTTGAGTAATTCAAAT
Source organism: Ananas comosus (assembly GCF_001540865.1). Taxonomy (NCBI): domain Eukaryota; kingdom Viridiplantae; phylum Streptophyta; class Magnoliopsida; order Poales; family Bromeliaceae; genus Ananas; species Ananas comosus. The sequence continues at coordinate 11,245,371 of NC_033629.1, read as the reverse complement.
CAAATAAATTCAAAGATTGGGTAACAAAATTAAAATTTTGAAAGATTAGATAGTCAAATCCAAATGAGCTACAGCTCAGGTAAGTTCCTTACTAGTTTATCGCATGGATTATTGTGAGATAATTGGGTGGCCGTATATATAATTAGCGCGTTAAGTACTAATAACGCGCTCTCATTTGGGGCTGGTGATTGGGTTTTAAGTTGCTAGTGCTAGTGAGGATCATAGTTAGTTAATTCGGATTTGGCAAAAATTCGGTACGGATATAATATACATAAAATTCATTTTCTAAGTTTTAAATTCATTGAAAAATTCGGCTTAAAAAACAGATTCGGTATAAAATATAAAATATAAGATATGAAATATAAAATAATCAATATTTAAACATAAAAATTATAAGTTTTATATTTAGATTTTCAATAATTCGGGAATAATTCGCGAATTATTCGGCTGGCCTAAAAATTCGCGAATAATTCTCTTTCATTGGGAAAGATTCGTAAACGGATCGTTTAATTCGAATTTTCAATAGTTCGTGAATAATTCGCGAATTAACTAACAAAGGTGATGATAGTAGTTACATATTATTTCAAAATAAATAAAAAATATATTAGAAACCATTATATCTGTGATTTTTTTTTTTTTGAGAAAAAGGTAGCAAGCTATCTGGTTCATTCATTAAGTGGAATGAACTAAGCATATATAATGAAGACAGATGGGGCCTCCTACAAAAGTCGGAAAAAACTAAAGAAACAGAACCAAAGAAACCAAAATTAAACATCAAAAGGTAAACAAACAAACGACGGAGGGGGGGATAGGGGTAGTCTAGAATCACGTAACTTCTGTCGAGTCCTTCATCAAAGACCTGACGTGATCGATAGCCCGGGTTACGTTGGGAGGCATTTCGTGGAAAATAGTGTTGTTGCGCTTCGTCCTGACGACCCACCATTTCGCGGAAAATAGTGAAATTATATATTTGAAAACGTGTTTTGAGAGGTTTAGGCACAAGTAGGCATTATTTTAAGAGATTATATCTGCTTCTTTTTTTTTTTTCTTTTTTTTTGTGCGCAAAGATTGCTAAAAAGAAGGAAAGAGTGAAAGCACTTTTGAATTGTTTGGGCTTTTTATCACAAATGCTTAGTCACTATATTACCAAACTGGGCTTAAGAAAGATTCCTAAATCTAATTGGACCTTGAGATCTCTCCTATTTATGCTGTTCACCCAATTAGTAAATGGAGGGTTGTAGGGGCATAAAAAAGACTAAGTGGAACCAATAGATCTCACCAACCAAACAAAAAGAGGATACCTAGATTTTATTCATGGACAGATAAAATATACAATAATAATTTAGGGCATTAATTCACTTTAAGAAAAATAAAAACCCCAATTTTCAACCAACCAATACAAAGATATGGCCACCATAGGATTGCACAAAGCAAAAGGTGAAAGTGAAAGGTGGATATGATCATTTCTCATGGTGCATGGTGCCATCTCTAGCCATTTGTTCCTATCCATCTTATATTATATGTATATAATGTTATAGCTAGGTATCCTATACTCTCTCTCTCTCTCTCTCTCTCTCTCTCTCTTACACACACACACACACACACACATGCACACACTAAATTAGCAATGATGTTGAGAGGATAAAATGGTGGAGTGCTATTGAGGTTCACCTGAGGAAATTATCCTAGTAGTAGTAGCAGCAGCAGCTAGGTTAAGATAGTGGGGTTCATGCATGGGGTATATGATGATCCTAATTATTATTAATTTGCAAGTGTTCATGGAATCAATCATTTGGATCTTGGAGCTCAGCATTATGATCGAGGATTCTTCTCTTAACTTCCTGGATTGATGCATGGTAGCAGGAGATTCTTCAAATTCGTTAACCTTATCAGTTTCTGAACGCACAAGATTAATCATGATTGACCCTTAATCCTAAGAAATGGTACCAGTGGTGCTGAATTATTCACTATATACTCGCAAATCTAATGATCAATAGTACATGCATAGTGGACATCAACATCTGTTTTGCTCTTGATACCGCAGTCGATGCTGCATTGCGAGTATGTTAACTAGATTTATGTTATTAGGAATTCATAGATGCGCGCACAGTCCCACAACGGATTAATGAAAGAATAAAAAGTACAATATACACACTAATAGAACAGAGTAAACATGCTTAACCTTTTATGTTGGATGAGTTTCATTAGATGTGTCACATCTTTGAACCTCTACTATATATATGCATTTAGATCTTACTGTATGTTAGCATTGTATTTTCATATTTTCGGAGTACATGGACCCTCCAAATTATACCTTCAGAATTTTTTTTGTGTCGAAAACCTTTTGAATAAACAGCTTATAATTGTTCATCTAAAATATACAACTCTCACTCTCCATTCTCTTACTATGGTACTGCTTTAGCTATAACTTCCATATTATGTTATATGCATGGCACTTGCAATTTGGTTAAGCCATGCATCAAAGTCACAAAACACTCATCGCTAGAGATACATATATAGATATATCAATATATAGATACAATGTATGAGAGAGAGAGAGAGAGAGAGAGAGAGAGAGAGATGCTGCATTGAGCAGTGCACCAGTAGCTTTGAGATAGGGTGCATGGAGCCCGGGGAGCAATACGAAAAAGGTACGAACAATACTGTAGTTCATACGTTTGTGTTTAGATCATGAGAATATTTATTATTTGTTTTTAGTACACTTATATATGTTAATATATTCTTGTTAAAGGGAGACAAATTAAAGAAGAAAAGGGTGTGGCGAAGAGAATCAAATAGCTAGGAAGGGGGGGCACATGGGACACGAGATGATACGGTGCCCGAGCTGTAGCTCTAATAATCTTTGTCCCTTTGATCACTATACATATCAACCACTATATATGCATGACAAATTATTACATCTATCTGGTGCATTTGTACATCTGCGCATCGCACATTCATCCTCTCTTTGTCTATTCCATCTCACTTCTTGTAATCGTGTTGTGATGCCTCACTTTTCAAGGGAGGAAAGAAGATTATCTATTTTATAATTATTTTAGTCCTAACACGCTTAATTCTTTTAATCTTTCGGGCCTAGTTACTATTCAAATACTATAGTCGGATTAAGAGATTCAGCCCTATAATATTTTATATATAGAACTAACTTTCTATCTTTAAATCTTAATGTTTTCGTTAAGCTCAAGTACTCACAAGAACTAGGTGATGTAAGACTTATCTCACTAGAGTTAACTGACTTTATAGAGAGCCGTGCTCCACCCACAATAATTGTCAGTTGGAAAGCTATGGGAACACTTCGATCAGTTGGTGATTAGTCTTGATACCAATTGCGACGACTTACTTCTCGAGGGGGGTCATCCATCCTACAACTACTCTATTCCTAACATGCTTAACACTCTTAAACTGTTAGGTCTAAAACAACCACCCAAATAATATAACGGGATAAAGAGATTTAGCTCTATTATATCTTATATATATAGGAATATTCCAAATTTTAAGCGTGTCGCATGTGAATGCCATTCTATTAAAGAATATTAGTTTTGTATATGTATATAATATGAGAGATTTTTTTTATCTATATCAGCTTAAGGTTTTGAGTTGGGTTAACCTAATTAAGCCTTTTACGACATTCAACTCCGCCTTCAAATCCTACCCAATCCAACCCGTTAATCCGCCAATACAGCCCAATGAAACCTGTTGACGGATCCCCCTTACCCGACCGCATCCGTCAGCCCAATTCGATCCAACCCGATTCGCAATTCCCACCTTTTGCAAAGCATGTACCAATACTGACTTGAATCGGATTCAGGTCATATCAGAAACTGACCATAAACTTATTCGGGTTGATACATGAGACCTGATTTTGAAACCGAATGAGGCAAGACTAAACCTAGTCGGATCAGATTGGTTTATTAGATTCGTACCAGTTTACGAAACAATCGAGAACTTGTCTAACACCATCCTCTCTGCTCATATGTAGTGCTGACAATCTAAGTCGTTGTTTGCGAGTCAGCTCGTATTCCACTTGAAACCAACCACGAGCTGAATTTTTCAATTCCAAATCTTAACAAGCCGAACACGAGCTAGGGTCAGCTCACTCGTTTTCAGTTCAGCTCGATATAGCTCAAAGATATATTTATATTATAATATTTATTATTTGGATTCTAGGCCAATAAAAATGTAAAGCGACATTTATTTTGTCACTTTCAACTATTAGATTAAAATTCTAATTTTCAAAATTTTTTTCTAACTTTCTACCTAATAGTAGGGCTGACAATCTAACTTGCTGTTCAGAAGCCAGCTCATATTCGGCTCGTCAAACAAACAAACTAAACACAAGCTGTATTTTTCAGCTTAATATTTTAACGAGTCAATCTATGTTCGGCTCATTTATTAAATGAGTCGAACACGAGCTAAACCCAGCTTGCTGGTGTTCGACTCATTGACAGGTCCTACTTATCATATTATTCAAAAGATCGATCTAGTAACAGTTTAATTAATATCCTTCTCTCTAGGATAAATAATGGAGAGAGAGATCTAGAGCGAGAGAGAGAGAGAGAGAGATGGAGACAAATTTAACAGCTAGCTAGAGGGTCAGCAGCAGAAGCAGCAGGTGCAGCAGCGTTGCTTTCCGTTCGCGGTGCGGCATCATTTTGCATGCAGCAGCGCTTTTGGGACCAGCTGCTGCTACCAGCCGCGTCCGCGTGGTTTCGCAACTCACAACTCTCAAGAGAACTCAAAAATTAATTCTAGTCATGAGCCCCACAACAACAGGTAGTGTCATATATATATATATATATATATATATATATATATATATATATATATATATATATATATATATAGGCTGGGGCTACTTTATTCATATGAGTATAGAGTCTTTTGTACTTATANATATATATATAAGGGGGAAAAAAAAAAATTTAAGAAGAAAAAAAAACCAAATAAATAAATAAGTCAAATACTTTCCCAATTTTATTAATAGAAAAATCTATGTAATGTCCACTCATTCGGACAAATTTAAGTAATTTGATCATGTAAATGTAGGAACTTGAGTTTTATACTCATTTCTGAATTCAAATATATCGGATTACCGTCTTTCATACTCATATATCTGAAATCATATCCATTTATTTCAGATAAATTCATGTCGTTGAGTTTTGAGTTCCGAAAACATTTTGGATATCCATCCGTATCCGCTGAGATCCCTAAGTAGGAGGACAAATTAATGTACCCGACCATATTTTAATTGGGATTCGTCAACCCTGAATAGTGTCACGATATTGAGTGACTATAAGACCTTACTAGGAAATGTAATAGTAATTTTATATATATATATATACATATATATATAGAGTAGGGCTAGAATACTTGTAAAAGTATCATGAGGGTGATACTTGTGTGTTTTTAGCCCTTGGATGGAGAGATATGAGGTTGAGATGATGGTGGTATGAAAATGTTCAAAGTGGGGATACCACGATAATCCAAAAATCGGTAACCTAGATGAAGAACTAATGATTATCGGGAATCTAGTTTATGATAAGGGGGATGGTGGTGGA